>NC_141036.1:18599545-18901590 GCF_052040795.2 Danio rerio | reverse complement strand
TTAACAGTGCATGAAATGTTGTCTAAAACAAAAAGAAAATGCTTTTTAGTGGCTGGATCTGGTTTTATCACATTCTGAATTGAACGTTGAAAATGAGCTTTTCAGAGCCAGCAGAGGTCAAAATAAGCAGTAATGCAAACTCAGTCATAGACATAGATTTTCACTTGCAACTTGCTTTAACATGTTTAACAGTGCATGAAATGTTATCTAAAACAAAAAGAATAATGCATTTTAGTGGCTGGATCTGGTTTTATCACTTTCTGAATTCAACGTTGAAAATGAGCTGTTCTCAGCCAGCAGAGGTCAAAATAAGCAGTAATGCAAACTCAGTCAGAGACATAGATTTTCACTTGCAACTTGCTTTAACATGTTTAACAGTGCATGAATTGTTGTCTAAAACAAAAAGAAAATGCTTTTTAGTGGCTGGAACTGGTTTTATCACATTCTGAATTGAACGTTGAAAATGAGCTTTTCAGAGCCAGCAGAGGTCAAAATAAGCAGTGATGCAAACTCAGTCATAGACATAGATTTTCACTTGCAACTTTCTTAAACATATTTAACAGTGCATGAAATGTTGTCTAAAACAAAAAGAAAATGCTTTTTAGTGGTTGGAACTGGTTTTATCACATTCTGAATTGAACGTTGAAAATGAGCTTTTCAGAGCCAGCAGAGGTCAAAATAAGCAGTAATGCAAACTCAGTCAGAGACATAGATTTTCACTTGCAACTTGCTTTAACATGTTTAACAGTGCATGAAATGTTGTCTAAAACAAAAAGAAAATGCTTTTTAGTGGCTGGAACTGGTTTTATCACATTCTAAATTGAACGTTGAAAATGAGCTTATCTCAGCCAGCAGAAGGTTCAAATCACAGTAATGCAAACTCAGTCAGAGACATAGATTTTCACTTGCAACTTGCTTTAACATGTTTAACAGTGCATGAAATGTTGTCTAAAACAAAAAGAATGATGCATTTTAGTAGCTGGATCTGGTTTTATCACATTCTGTGATGGACGTTGAAAATGAGCTTTTCAGAGCCAGCAGAGATCAAAATAAGCAGTAATGCAAACTCAGTCATAGACATAGATTTTCACTTGCAACTTTCTTAAACATATTTAACAGTGCATGAAATGTTGTCTAAAACAAAAAGAAAATGCTTTTTAGTGGCTGGAACTGGTTTTATCACATTCTGAATTGAACGTTGAAAATGAGCTTTTCAGAGCCAGCAGAGGTCAAAATAAGCAGTAATGCAAACTCAGTCAGAGACATAGATTTTCACTTGCAACTTGCTTTAACATGTTTAACAGTGCATGAAATGTTGTCTAAAACAAAAAGAAAATGCTTTTTAGTGGCTGGATCTGGTTTTATCACATTCTGAATTGAACGTTGAAAATGAGCTTTTCAGAGCCAGCAGAGGTCAAAATAAGCAGTAATGCAAACTCAGTCATAGACATAGATTTTCACTTGCAACTTGCTTTAACATGTTTAACAGTGCATGAAATGTTATCTAAAACAAAAAGAATAATGCATTTTAGTGGCTGGATCTGGTTTTATCACTTTCTGAATTCAACGTTGAAAATGAGCTGTTCTCAGCCAGCAGAGGTCAAAATAAGCAGTAATGCAAACTCAGTCATAGACATAGATTTTCACTTGCAACTTGCTTTAACATATTTAACAGTTAATGAAATGTTGTCTAAAACAAAAAGAAAATGCTTTTTAGTGGCTGGAACTGGTTTTATCACATTCTGAATTGAACGTTGAAAATGAGCTTTTCAGAGCCAGCAGAGGTCAAAATGAGCTGTAATGCAAACTCAGTCAGAGACATAGATTTTCACTTGCAACTTGCTTTAACATGTTTAACAGTGCATGAAATGTTGTCTAAAACAAAAAGAAAATGCTTTTTAGTGGCTGGAACTGGTTTTATCACATTCTGAATTGAACGTTGAAAATGAGCTTTTCAGAGCCAGCAGAGGTCAAAATAAGCAGTAATGCAAACTCAGTCAGAGACAAAGATTTTCACTTGCAACTTGCTTTAACATGTTTAACAGTGCATGAAATGTTGTCTAAAACAAAAAGAAAATGCTTTTTAGTGGCTGGATCTGGTTTTATCACATTCTGAATTGAACGTTGAAAATGAGCTTTTCAGAGCCAGCAGAGGTCAAAATAAGCAGTAATGCAAACTCAGTCATAGACATAGATTTTCACTTGCAACTTGCTTTAACATGTTTAACAGTGCATGAAATGTTATCTAAAACAAAAAGAATAATGCATTTTAGTGGCTGGATCTGGTTTTATCACTTTCTGAATTCAACGTTGAAAATGAGCTGTTCTCAGCCAGCAGAGGTCAAAATAAGCAGTAATGCAAACTCAGTCATAGACATAGATTTTCACTTGCAACTTGCTTTAACATATTTAACAGTGCATGAAATGTTGTCTAAAACAAAAAGAAAATGCTTTTTAGTGGCTGGAACTGGTTTTATCACATTCTGAATTGAACGTTGAAAATGAGCTTTTCAGAGCCAGCAGAGGTCAAAATAAGCAGTAATGCAAACTCAGTCAGAGACATAGATTTTCACTTGCAACTTGCTTTAACATGTTTAACAGTGCATGAAATGTTGTCTAAAACAAAAAGAAAATGCTTTTTAGTGGCTGGAACTGGTTTTATCATATTCTGAATTGAACGTTGAAAATGAGCTTTTCAGAGCCAGCAGAGGTCAAAATAAGCAGTAATGCAAACTCAGTCAGAGACAAAGATTTTCACTTGCAACTTGCTTTAACATGTTTAACAGTGCATGAAATGTTGTCTAAAACAAAAAGAAAATGCTTTTTAGTGGCTGGATCTGGTTTTATCACATTCTGAATTGAACGTTGAAAATGAGCTTTTCAGAGCCAGCAGAGGTCAAAATAAGCAGTAATGCAAACTCAGTCATAGACATAGATTTTCACTTGCAACTTGCTTTAACATGTTTAACAGTGCATGAAATGTTATCTAAAACAAAAAGAATAATGCATTTTAGTGGCTGGATCTGGTTTTATCACTTTCTGAATTCAACGTTGAAAATGAGCTGTTCTCAGCCAGCAGAGGTCAAAATAAGCAGTAATGCAAACTCAGTCAGAGACATAGATTTTCACTTGCAACTTGCTTTAACATGTTTAACAGTGCATGAATTGTTGTCTAAAACAAAAAGAAAATGCTTTTTAGTGGCTGGAACTGGTTTTATCACATTCTGAATTGAACGTTGAAAATGAGCTTTTCAGAGCCAGCAGAGGTCAAAATAAGCAGTGATGCAAACTCAGTCATAGACATAGATTTTCACTTGCAACTTTCTTAAACATATTTAACAGTGCATGAAATGTTGTCTAAAACAAAAAGAAAATGCTTTTTAGTGGCTGGAACTGGTTTTATCACATTCTGAATTGAACGTTGAAAATGAGCTTTTCAGAGCCAGCAGAGGTCAAAATAAGCAGTAATGCAAACTCAGTCAGAGACAAAGATTTTCACTTGCAACTTGCTTTAACATGTTTAACAGTGCATGAAATGTTGTCTAAAACAAAAAGAAAATGCTTTTTAGTGGCTGGATCTGGTTTTATCACATTCTGAATTGAACGTTGAAAATGAGCTTTTCAGAGCCAGCAGAGGTCAAAATAAGCAGTAATGCAAACTCAGTCATAGACATAGGTTTTCACTTGCAACTTGCTTTAACATGTTTAACAGTGCATGAAATGTTATCTAAAACAAAAAGAATAATGCATTTTAGTGGCTGGATCTGGTTTTATCACTTTCTGAATTCAACGTTGAAAATGAGCTGTTCTCAGCCAGCAGAGGTCAAAATAAGCAGTAATGCAAACTCAGTCAGAGACATAGATTTTCACTTGCAACTTGCTTTAACATGTTTAACAGTGCATGAATTGTTGTCTAAAACAAAAAGAAAATGCTTTTTAGTGGCTGGAACTGGTTTTATCACATTCTGAATTGAACGTTGAAAATGAGCTTTTCAGAGCCAGCAGAGGTCAAAATAAGCAGTGATGCAAACTCAGTCATAGACATAGATTTTCACTTGCAACTTTCTTAAACATATTTAACAGTGCATGAAATGTTGTCTAAAACAAAAAGAAAATGCTTTTTAGTGGCTGGAACTGGTTTTATCACATTCTGAATTGAACATTGAAAATGAGCTTTTCAGAGCCAGCAGAGGTCAAAATAAGCAGTAATGCAAACTCAGTCAGAGACATAGATTTTCACTTGCAACTTGCTTTAACATGTTTAACAGTGCATGAAATGTTGTCTAAAACAAAAAGATAATGCTTTTTAGTGGCTGGAACTGGTTTTATCACATTCTAAATTGAACGTTGAAAATGAGCTTATCTCAGCCAGCAGAAGGGTCAAATCACAGTAATGCAAACTCAGTCAGAGACATAGATTTTCACTTGCAACTTGCTTTAACATGTTTAACAGTGCATGAAATGTTGTCTAAAACAAAAAGATAATGCTTTTTACTGGCTGGAACTGGTTTTATCACATTCTGAATTGAACGTTGAAAATGAGCTTTTAGGAGCCAGCAGAGGTCAAAATAAGCAGTAATGCAAACTCAGTCAGAGACAAAGATTTTCACTTGCAACTTGCTTTAACATGTTTAACAGTGCATGAAATGTTGTCTAAAACAAAAAGAAAATGCTTTTTAGTGGCTGGATCTGGTTTTATCACATTCTGAATTGAACGTTGAAAATGAGCTGTTCTCAGCCAGCAGAGGTCAAAATAAGCAGTAATGCAAACTCAGTCATAGACATAGATTTTCACTTGCAACTTGCTTTAACATATTTAACAGTGCATGAAATGTTGTCTAAAACAAAAAGAAAATGCTTTTTAGTGGCTGGAACTGGTTTTATCACATTCTGAATTGAACGTTGAAAATGAGCTTTTCAGAGCCAGCAGAGGTCAAAATAAGCAGTAATGCAAACTCAGTCAGAGACATAGATTTTCACTTGCAACTTGCTTTAACATGTTTAACAGTGCATGAAATGTTGTCTAAAACAAAAAGATAATGCTTTTTAGTGGCTGGAACTTGTTTTATCACATTCTGAATTGAACGTTGAAAATGAGCTTTTCAGAGCCAGCAGAGGTCAAAATAAGCAGTAATGCAAACTCAGTCATAGACATAGATTTTCACTTGCAACTTGCTTTAACATGTTTAACAGTGCATGAAATGTTGTCTAAAACAAAAAGAAAATGCTTTTTAGTGGCTGGAACTGGTTTTATCATATTCTGAATTGAACGTTGAAAATGAGCTTTTCAGAGCCAGCAGAGGTCAAAATAAGCAGTAATGCAAACTCAGTCAGAGACAAAGATTTTCACTTGCAACTTGCTTTAACATGTTTAACAGTGCATGAAATGTTGTCTAAAACAAAAAGAAAATGCTTTTTAGTGGCTGGATCTGGTTTTATCACATTCTGAATTGAACGTTGAAAATGAGCTTTTCAGAGCCAGCAGAGGTCAAAATAAGCAGTAATGCAAACTCAGTCATAGACATAGGTTTTCACTTGCAACTTGCTTTAACATGTTTAACAGTGCATGAAATGTTATCTAAAACAAAAAGAATAATGCATTTTAGTGGCTGGATCTGGTTTTATCACTTTCTGAATTCAACGTTGAAAATGAGCTGTTCTCAGCCAGCAGAGGTCAAAATAAGCAGTAATGCAAACTCAGTCAGAGACATAGATTTTCACTTGCAACTTGCTTTAACATGTTTAACAGTGCATGAAATGTTGTCTAAAACAAAAAGATAATGCTTTTTAGTTACTGGAACTGGTTTTATCACATTCTGAATTGAACGTTGAAAATGAGCTTTTCAGAGCCAGCAGAGGTCAAAATAAGCAGTAATGCAAACTCAGTCAGAGACATAGATTTTCACTTGCAACTTGCTTTAACATGTTTAACAGTGCATGAAATGTTGTCTAAAACAAAAAGAATGATGCATTTTAGTAGCTGGATCTGGTTTTATCACATTCTGTGATGGACTTTGAAAATGAGCTTTTCAGAGCCAGCAGAGATCAAAATAAGCAGTAATGCAAACTCAGTCATAGACATAGATTTTCACTTGCAACTTTCTTAAACATATTTAACAGTGCATGAAATGTTGTCTAAAACAAAAAGAAAATGCTTTTTAGTGGCTGGAACTGGTTTTATCACATTCTGAATTGAACGTTGAAAATGAGCTTTTCAGAGCCAGCAGAGGTCAAAATAAGCAGTAATGCAAACTCAGTCAGAGACATAGATTTTCACTTGCAACTTGCTTTAACAAGTTTAACAGTGCATGAAATGTTGTCTAAAACAAAAAGATAATGCTTTTTAGATGCTGGAACTGGTTTTATCACATTCTGAATTGAACGTTGAAAATGAGCTTTTCAGAGCCAGCAGAGGTCAAAATAAGCAGTGATGCAAACTCAGTCATAGACATAGATTTTCACTTGCAACTTTCTTAAACATATTTAACAGTGCATGAAATGTTGTCTAAAACAAAAAGAAAATGCTTTTTAGTGGCTGGAACTGGTTTTATCACATTCTGAATTGAACGTTGAAAATGAGCTTTTCAGAGCCAGCAGAGGTCAAAATAAGCAGTAATACAAACTCAGTCAGAGACATAGATTTTCACTTGCAACTTGCTTTAACATGTTTAACAGTGCATGAAATGTTGTCTAAAACAAAAAGATAATGCTTTTTAGTGGCTGGAACTGGTTTTATCACATTCTGAATTGAACGTTGAAAATGAGCTTTTAGGAGCCAGCAGAGGTCAAAATAAGCAGTAATGCAAACTCAGTCAGAGACAAAGATTTTCACTTGCAACTTGCTTTAACATGTTTAACAGTGCATGAAATGTTGTCTAAAACAAAAAGAAAATGCTTTTTAGTGGCTGGATCTGGTTTTATCACATTCTGAATTGAACGTTGAAAATGAGCTTTTCAGAGCCAGCAGAGGTCAAAATAAGCAGTAATGCAAACTCAGTCATAGACATAGATTTTCACTTGCATCTTGCTTTAACATGTTTAACAGTGCATGAAATGTTATCTAAAACAAAAAGAATAATGCATTTTAGTGGCTGGATCTGGTTTTATCACTTTCTGAATTCAACGTTGAAAATGAGCTGTTCTCAGCCAGCAGAGGTCAAAATAAGCAGTAATGCAAACTCAGTCAGAGACATAGATTTTCACTTGCAACTTGCTTTAACATGTTTAACAGTGCATGAAATGTTGTCTAAAACAAAAAGATAATGCTTTTTAGTGGCTGGAACTGGTTTTATCACATTCTAAATTGAACGTTGAAAATGAGCTTATCTCAGCCAGCAGAAGGGTCAAATCACAGTAATGCAAACTCAGTCAGAGACATAGATTTTCACTTGCAACTTGCTTTAACATGTTTAACAGTGCATGAAATGTTGTCTAAAACAAAAAGAATGATGCATTTTAGTAGCTGGATCTGGTTTTATCACATTCTGTGATGGACGTTGAAAATGAGCTTTTCAGAGCCAGCAGAGGTCAAAATAAGCAGTAATGCAAACTCAGTCATAGACATAGATTTTCACTTGCAACTTTCTTAAACATATTTAACAGTGCATGAAATGTTGTCTAAAACAAAAAGAAAATGCTTTTTAGTGGCTGGAACTGGTTTTATCACATTCTGAATTGAACGTTGAAAATGAGCTTTTCAGAGCCAGCAGAGGTCAAAATAAGCAGTAATGCAAACTCAGTCAGAGACATAGATTTTCACTTGCAACTTGCTTTAACATGTTTAACAGTGCATGAAATGTTGTCTAAAACAAAAAGATAATGCTTTTTAGTGGCTGGAACTGGTTTTATCACATTCTGAATTGAACGTTGAAAATGAGCTTTTCAGAGCCAGCAGAGGTCAAAATAAGCAGTGATGCAAACTCAGTCATAGACATAGATTTTCACTTGCAACTTTCTTAAACATATTTTACAGTGCATGAAATGTTGTCTAAAACAAAAAGAAAATGCTTTTTAGTGGCTGGAACTGGTTTTATCACATTCTGAATTGAACGTTGAAAATGAGCTTTTCAGAGCCAGCAGAGGTCAAAATAAGCAGTAATGCAAACTCAGTCAGAGACATAGATTTTCACTTGCAACTTGCTTTAACATGTTTAACAGTGCATGAAATGTTGTCTAAAACAAAAAGATAATGCTTTTTAGTGGCTGGAACTGGTTTTATCACATTCTGAATTGAACGTTGAAAATGAGCTTTTAGGAGCCAGCAGAGGTCAAAATAAGCAGTAATGCAAACTCAGTCAGAGACAAAGATTTTCACTTGCAACTTGCTTTAACATGTTTAACAGTGCATGAAATGTTGTCTAAAACAAAAAGAAAATGCTTTTTAGTGGCTGGAACTGGTTTTATCACATTCTGAATTGAACGTTGAAAATGAGCTTTTCAGAGCCAGCAGAGGTCAAAATAAGCAGTGATGCAAACTCAGTCATAGACATAGATTTTCACTTGCAACTTTCTTAAACATATTTAACAGTGCATGAAATGTTGTCTAAAACAAAAAGAAAATGCTTTTTAGTGGCTGGAACTGGTTTTATCACATTCTGAATTGAACATTGAAAATGAGCTTTTCAGAGCCAGCAGAGGTCAAAATAAGCAGTAATGCAAACTCAGTCAGAGACATAGATTTTCACTTGCAACTTGCTTTAACATGTTTAACAGTGCATGAAATGTTGTCTAAAACAAAAAGATAATGCTTTTTAGTGGCTGGAACTGGTTTTATCACATTCTAAATTGAACGTTGAAAATGAGCTTATCTCAGCCAGCAGAAGGGTCAAATCACAGTAATGCAAACTCAGTCAGAGACATAGATTTTCACTTGCAACTTGCTTTAACATGTTTAACAGTGCATGAAATGTTGTCTAAAACAAAAAGATAATGCTTTTTACTGGCTGGAACTGGTTTTATCACATTCTGAATTGAACGTTGAAAATGAGCTTTTAGGAGCCAGCAGAGGTCAAAATAAGCAGTAATGCAAACTCAGTCAGAGACAAAGATTTTCACTTGCAACTTGCTTTAACATGTTTAACAGTGCATGAAATGTTGTCTAAAACAAAAAGAAAATGCTTTTTAGTGGCTGGATCTGGTTTTATCACATTCTGAATTGAACGTTGAAAATGAGCTGTTCTCAGCCAGCAGAGGTCAAAATAAGCAGTAATGCAAACTCAGTCATAGACATAGATTTTCACTTGCAACTTGCTTTAACATATTTAACAGTGCATGAAATGTTGTCTAAAACAAAAAGAAAATGCTTTTTAGTGGCTGGAACTGGTTTTATCACATTCTGAATTGAACGTTGAAAATGAGCTTTTCAGAGCCAGCAGAGGTCAAAATAAGCAGTAATGCAAACTCAGTCAGAGACATAGATTTTCACTTGCAACTTGCTTTAACATGTTTAACAGTGCATGAAATGTTGTCTAAAACAAAAAGATAATGCTTTTTAGTGGCTGGAACTTGTTTTATCACATTCTGAATTGAACGTTGAAAATGAGCTTTTCAGAGCCAGCAGAGGTCAAAATAAGCAGTAATGCAAACTCAGTCATAGACATAGATTTTCACTTGCAACTTGCTTTAACATGTTTAACAGTGCATGAAATGTTGTCTAAAACAAAAAGAAAATGCTTTTTAGTGGCTGGAACTGGTTTTATCATATTCTGAATTGAACGTTGAAAATGAGCTTTTCAGAGCCAGCAGAGGTCAAAATAAGCAGTAATGCAAACTCAGTCAGAGACAAAGATTTTCACTTGCAACTTGCTTTAACATGTTTAACAGTGCATGAAATGTTGTCTAAAACAAAAAGAAAATGCTTTTTAGTGGCTGGATCTGGTTTTATCACATTCTGAATTGAACGTTGAAAATGAGCTTTTCAGAGCCAGCAGAGGTCAAAATAAGCAGTAATGCAAACTCAGTCATAGACATAGGTTTTCACTTGCAACTTGCTTTAACATGTTTAACAGTGCATGAAATGTTATCTAAAACAAAAAGAATAATGCATTTTAGTGGCTGGATCTGGTTTTATCACTTTCTGAATTCAACGTTGAAAATGAGCTGTTCTCAGCCAGCAGAGGTCAAAATAAGCAGTAATGCAAACTCAGTCAGAGACATAGATTTTCACTTGCAACTTGCTTTAACATGTTTAACAGTGCATGAAATGTTGTCTAAAACAAAAAGATAATGCTTTTTAGTTACTGGAACTGGTTTTATCACATTCTGAATTGAACGTTGAAAATGAGCTTTTCAGAGCCAGCAGAGGTCAAAATAAGCAGTAATGCAAACTCAGTCAGAGACATAGATTTTCACTTGCAACTTGCTTTAACATGTTTAACAGTGCATGAAATGTTGTCTAAAACAAAAAGAATGATGCATTTTAGTAGCTGGATCTGGTTTTATCACATTCTGTGATGGACTTTGAAAATGAGCTTTTCAGAGCCAGCAGAGATCAAAATAAGCAGTAATGCAAACTCAGTCATAGACATAGATTTTCACTTGCAACTTTCTTAAACATATTTAACAGTGCATGAAATGTTGTCTAAAACAAAAAGAAAATGCTTTTTAGTGGCTGGAACTGGTTTTATCACATTCTGAATTGAACGTTGAAAATGAGCTTTTCAGAGCCAGCAGAGGTCAAAATAAGCAGTAATGCAAACTCAGTCAGAGACATAGATTTTCACTTGCAACTTGCTTTAACAAGTTTAACAGTGCATGAAATGTTGTCTAAAACAAAAAGATAATGCTTTTTAGATGCTGGAACTGGTTTTATCACATTCTGAATTGAACGTTGAAAATGAGCTTTTCAGAGCCAGCAGAGGTCAAAATAAGCAGTGATGCAAACTCAGTCATAGACATAGATTTTCACTTGCAACTTTCTTAAACATATTTAACAGTGCATGAAATGTTGTCTAAAACAAAAAGAAAATGCTTTTTAGTGGCTGGAACTGGTTTTATCACATTCTGAATTGAACGTTGAAAATGAGCTTTTCAGAGCCAGCAGAGGTCAAAATAAGCAGTAATACAAACTCAGTCAGAGACATAGATTTTCACTTGCAACTTGCTTTAACATGTTTAACAGTGCATGAAATGTTGTCTAAAACAAAAAGATAATGCTTTTTAGTGGCTGGAACTGGTTTTATCACATTCTGAATTGAACGTTGAAAATGAGCTTTTAGGAGCCAGCAGAGGTCAAAATAAGCAGTAATGCAAACTCAGTCAGAGACAAAGATTTTCACTTGCAACTTGCTTTAACATGTTTAACAGTGCATGAAATGTTGTCTAAAACAAAAAGAAAATGCTTTTTAGTGGCTGGATCTGGTTTTATCACATTCTGAATTGAACGTTGAAAATGAGCTTTTCAGAGCCAGCAGAGGTCAAAATAAGCAGTAATGCAAACTCAGTCATAGACATAGATTTTCACTTGCATCTTGCTTTAACATGTTTAACAGTGCATGAAATGTTATCTAAAACAAAAAGAATAATGCATTTTAGTGGCTGGATCTGGTTTTATCACTTTCTGAATTCAACGTTGAAAATGAGCTGTTCTCAGCCAGCAGAGGTCAAAATAAGCAGTAATGCAAACTCAGTCAGAGACATAGATTTTCACTTGCAACTTGCTTTAACATGTTTAACAGTGCATGAAATGTTGTCTAAAACAAAAAGATAATGCTTTTTAGTGGCTGGAACTGGTTTTATCACATTCTAAATTGAACGTTGAAAATGAGCTTATCTCAGCCAGCAGAAGGGTCAAATCACAGTAATGCAAACTCAGTCAGAGACATAGATTTTCACTTGCAACTTGCTTTAACATGTTTAACAGTGCATGAAATGTTGTCTAAAACAAAAAGAATGATGCATTTTAGTAGCTGGATCTGGTTTTATCACATTCTGTGATGGACGTTGAAAATGAGCTTTTCAGAGCCAGCAGAGGTCAAAATAAGCAGTAATGCAAACTCAGTCATAGACATAGATTTTCACTTGCAACTTTCTTAAACATATTTAACAGTGCATGAAATGTTGTCTAAAACAAAAAGAAAATGCTTTTTAGTGGCTGGAACTGGTTTTATCACATTCTGAATTGAACGTTGAAAATGAGCTTTTCAGAGCCAGCAGAGGTCAAAATAAGCAGTAATGCAAACTCAGTCAGAGACATAGATTTTCACTTGCAACTTGCTTTAACATGTTTAACAGTGCATGAAATGTTGTCTAAAACAAAAAGATAATGCTTTTTAGTGGCTGGAACTGGTTTTATCACATTCTGAATTGAACGTTGAAAATGAGCTTTTCAGAGCCAGCAGAGGTCAAAATAAGCAGTAATGCAAACTCAGTCAGAGACAAAGATTTTCACTTGCAACTTGCTTTAACATGTTTAACAGTGCATGAAATGTTGTCTAAAACAAAAAGAAAATGCTTTTTAGTGGCTGGATCTGGTTTTATCACATTCTGAATTGAACGTTGAAAATGAGCTTTTCAGAGCCAGCAGAGGTCAAAATAAGCAGTAATGCAAACTCAGTCATAGACATAGATTTTCACTTGCAACTTGCTTTAACATGTTTAACAGTGCATGAAATGTTATCTAAAACAAAAAGAATAATGCATTTTAGTGGCTGGATCTGGTTTTATCACTTTCTGAATTCAACGTTGAAAATGAGCTGTTCTCAGCCAGCAGAGGTCAAAATAAGCAGTAATGCAAACTCAGTCATAGACATAGATTTTCACTTGCAACTTGCTTTAACATGTTTAACAGTGCATGAAATGTTATCTAAAACAAAAAGAATAATGCATTTTAGTGGCTGGAACTGGTTTTATCACATTCTGAATTGAACGTTGAAAATGAGCTTTTCAGAGCCAGCAGAGGTCAAAATAAGCAGTGATGCAAACTCAGTCATAGACATAGATTTTCACTTGCAACTTTCTTAAACATATTTAACAGTGCATGAAATGTTGTCTAAAACAAAAAGAAAATGCTTTTTAGTGGCTGGAACTGGTTTTATCACATTCTGAATTGAACGTTGAAAATGAGCTTTTCAGAGCCAGCAGAGGTCAAAATAAGCAGTAATGCAAACTCAGTCAGAGACATAGATTTTCACTTGCAACTTGCTTTAACATGTTTAACAGTGCATGAAATGTTGTCTAAAACAAAAAGATAATGCTTTTTAGTGGCTGGAACTGGTTTTATCACATTCTGAATTGAACGTTGAAAATGAGCTTTTCAGAGCCAGCAGAGGTCAAAATAAGCAGTAATGCAAACTCAGTCAGAGACATAGATTTTCACTTGCAACTTGCTTTAACATGTTTAACAGTGCATGAAATGTTGTCTAAAACAAAAAGAAAATGCTTTTTAGTGGCTGGATCTGGTTTTATCACATTCTGAATTGAACGTTGAAAATGAGCTTTTCAGAGCCAGCAGAGGTCAAAATAAGCAGTAATGCAAACTCAGTCATAGACATAGATTTTCACTTGCAACTTGCTTTAACATGTTTAACAGTGCATGAAATGTTATCTAAAACAAAAAGAATAATGCATTTTAGTGGCTGGATCTGGTTTTATCACTTTCTGAATTCAACGTTGAAAATGAGCTGTTCTCAGCCAGCAGAGGTCAAAATAAGCAGTAATGCAAACTCAGTCATAGACATAGATTTTCACTTGCAACTTGCTTTAACATGTTTAACAGTGCATGAATTGTCGTCTAAAACAAAAAGAAAATGCTTTTTAGTGGCTGGAACTGGTTTTATCACAATCTGAATTGAACGTTGAAAATTAGCTTTTCAGAGCCAGCAGAGGTCAAAATAAGCAGTGATGCAAACTCAGTCATAGACATAGATTTTCACTTGCAACTTTCTTAAACATATTTAACAGTGCATGAAATGTTGTCTAAAACAAAAAGAAAATGCTTTTTAGTGGCTGGAACTGGTTTTATCACATTCTGAATTGAACGTTGAAAATGAGCTTTTCAGAGCCAGCAGAGGTCAAAATAAGCAGTAATGCAAACTCAGTCAGAGACATAGATTTTCACTTGCAACTTGCTTTAACATGTTTAACAGTGCATGAAATGTTGTCTAAAACAAAAAGATAATGCTTTTTAGTGGCTGGAACTGGTTTTATCACATTCTGAATTGAACGTTGAAAATGAGCTTTTCAGAGCCAGCAGAGGTCAAAATAAGCAGTAATGCAAACTCAGTCAGAGACATAGATTTTCACTTGCAACTTGCTTTAACATGTTTAACAGTGCATGAAATGTTGTCTAAAACAAAAAGATAATGCTTTTTAGTGGCTGGATCTGGTTTTATCACATTCTGAATTGAACGTTGAAAATGAGCTTTTCAGAGCCAGCAGAGGTCAAAATAAGCAGTAATGCAAACTCAGTCAGAGACAAAGATTTTCACTTGCAACTTGCTTTAACATGTTTAACAGTGCATGAAATGTTGTCTAAAACAAAAAGAAAATGCTTTTTAGTGGCTGGAACTGGTTTTATCACATTCTGAATTGAACGTTGAAAATGAGCTTTTCAGAGCCAGCAGAGGTCAAAATAAGCAGTGATGCAAACTCAGTCATAGACATAGATTTTCACTTGCAACTTTCTTAAACATATTTAACAGTGCATGAAATGTTGTCTAAAACAAAAAGAAAATGCTTTTTAGTGGCTGGAACTGGTTTTATCACATTCTGAATTGAACGTTGAAAATGAGCTTTTAGGAGCCAGCAGAGGTCAAAATAAGCAGTGATGCAAACTCAGTCATAGACATAGATTTTCACTTGCAACTTTCTTAAACATATTTAACAGTGCATGATATGTTGTCTAAAACAAAAAGAAAATGCTTTTTAGTGGCTGGAACTGGTTTTATCACATTCTGAATTGAACATTGAAAATGAGCTTTTCAGAGCCAGCAGAGGTCAAAATAAGCAGTAATGCAAACTCAGTCAGAGACATAGATTTTCACTTGCAACTTGCTTTAACATGTTTAACAGTGCATGAAATGTTGTCTAAAACAAAAAGATAATGCTTTTTAGTGGCTGGAACTGGTTTTATCACATTCTAAATTGAACGTTGAAAATGAGCTTATCTCAGCCAGCAGAAGGGTCAAATCACAGTAATGCAAACTCAGTCAGAGACATAGATTTTCACTTGCAACTTGCTTTAACATGTTTAACAGTGCATGAAATGTTGTCTAAAACAAAAAGATAATGCTTTTTACTGGCTGGAACTGGTTTTATCACATTCTGAATTGAACGTTGAAAATGAGCTTTTAGGAGCCAGCAGAGGTCAAAATAAGCAGTAATGCAAACTCAGTCAGAGACAAAGATTTTCACTTGCAACTTGCTTTAACATGTTTAACAGTGCATGAAATGTTGTCTAAAACAAAAAGAAAATGCTTTTTAGTGGCTGGATCTGGTTTTATCACATTCTGAATTGAACGTTGAAAATGAGCTGTTCTCAGCCAGCAGAGGTCAAAATAAGCAGTAATGCAAACTCAGTCATAGACATAGATTTTCACTTGCAACTTGCTTTAACATATTTAACAGTGCATGAAATGTTGTCTAAAACAAAAAGAAAATGCTTTTTAGTGGCTGGAACTGGTTTTATCACATTCTGAATTGAACGTTGAAAATGAGCTTTTCAGAGCCAGCAGAGGTCAAAATAAGCAGTAATGCAAACTCAGTCAGAGACATAGATTTTCACTTGCAACTTGCTTTAACATGTTTAACAGTGCATGAAATGTTGTCTAAAACAAAAAGATAATGCTTTTTAGTGGCTGGAACTTGTTTTATCACATTCTGAATTGAACGTTGAAAATGAGCTTTTCAGAGCCAGCAGAGGTCAAAATAAGCAGTAATGCAAACTCAGTCATAGACATAGATTTTCACTTGCAACTTGCTTTAACATGTTTAACAGTGCATGAAATGTTGTCTAAAACAAAAAGAAAATGCTTTTTAGTGGCTGGAACTGGTTTTATCATATTCTGAATTGAACGTTGAAAATGAGCTTTTCAGAGCCAGCAGAGGTCAAAATAAGCAGTAATGCAAACTCAGTCAGAGACAAAGATTTTCACTTGCAACTTGCTTTAACATGTTTAACAGTGCATGAAATGTTGTCTAAAACAAAAAGAAAATGCTTTTTAGTGGCTGGATCTGGTTTTATCACATTCTGAATTGAACGTTGAAAATGAGCTTTTCAGAGCCAGCAGAGGTCAAAATAAGCAGTAATGCAAACTCAGTCATAGACATAGATTTTCACTTGCAACTTGCTTTAACATGTTTAACAGTGCATGAAATGTTATCTAAAACAAAAAGAATAATGCATTTTAGTGGCTGGATCTGGTTTTATCACTTTCTGAATTCAACGTTGAAAATGAGCTGTTCTCAGCCAGCAGAGGTCAAAATAAGCAGTAATGCAAACTCAGTCAGAGACATAGATTTTCACTTGCAACTTGCTTTAACATGTTTAACAGTGCATGAAATGTTGTCTAAAACAAAAAGATAATGCTTTTTAGTTACTGGAACTGGTTTTATCACATTCTGAATTGAACGTTGAAAATGAGCTTTTCAGAGCCAGCAGAGGTCAAAATAAGCAGTAATGCAAACTCAGTCAGAGACATAGATTTTCACTTGCAACTTGCTTTAACATGTTTAACAGTGCATGAAATGTTGTCTAAAACAAAAAGAATGATGCATTTTAGTAGCTGGATCTGGTTTTATCACATTCTGTGATGGACTTTGAAAATGAGCTTTTCAGAGCCAGCAGAGATCAAAATAAGCAGTAATGCAAACTCAGTCATAGACATAGATTTTCACTTGCAACTTTCTTAAACATATTTAACAGTGCATGAAATGTTGTCTAAAACAAAAAGAAAATGCTTTTTAGTGGCTGGAACTGGTTTTATCACATTCTGAATTGAACGTTGAAAATGAGCTTTTCAGAGCCAGCAGAGGTCAAAATAAGCAGTAATGCAAACTCAGTCAGAGACATAGATTTTCACTTGCAACTTGCTTTAACAAGTTTAACAGTGCATGAAATGTTGTCTAAAACAAAAAGATAATGCTTTTTAGATGCTGGAACTGGTTTTATCATATTCTGAATTGAACGTTGAAAATGAGCTTTTCAGAGCCAGCAGAGGTCAAAATAAGCAGTGATGCAAACTCAGTCATAGACATAGATTTTCACTTGCAACTTTCTTAAACATATTTAACAGTGCATGAAATGTTGTCTAAAACAAAAAGAAAATGCTTTTTAGTGGCTGGAACTGGTTTTATCACATTCTGAATTGAACGTTGAAAATGAGCTTTTCAGAGCCAGCAGAGGTCAAAATAAGCAGTAATACAAACTCAGTCAGAGACATAGATTTTCACTTGCAACTTGCTTTAACATGTTTAACAGTGCATGAAATGTTGTCTAAAACAAAAAGATAATGCTTTTTAGTGGCTGGAACTGGTTTTATCACATTCTGAATTGAACGTTGAAAATGAGCTTTTAGGAGCCAGCAGAGGTCAAAATAAGCAGTAATGCAAACTCAGTCAGAGACAAAGATTTTCACTTGCAACTTGCTTTAACATGTTTAACAGTGCATGAAATGTTGTCTAAAACAAAAAGAAAATGCTTTTTAGTGGCTGGATCTGGTTTTATCACATTCTGAATTGAACGTTGAAAATGAGCTTTTCAGAGCCAGCAGAGGTCAAAATAAGCAGTAATGCAAACTCAGTCATAGACATAGATTTTCACTTGCATCTTGCTTTAACATGTTTAACAGTGCATGAAATGTTATCTAAAACAAAAAGAATAATGCATTTTAGTGGCTGGATCTGGTTTTATCACTTTCTGAATTCAACGTTGAAAATGAGCTGTTCTCAGCCAGCAGAGGTCAAAATAAGCAGTAATGCAAACTCAGTCAGAGACATAGATTTTCACTTGCAACTTGCTTTAACATGTTTAACAGTGCATGAAATGTTGTCTAAAACAAAAAGATAATGCTTTTTAGTGGCTGGAACTGGTTTTATCACATTCTAAATTGAACGTTGAAAATGAGCTTATCTCAGCCAGCAGAAGGGTCAAATCACAGTAATGCAAACTCAGTCAGAGACATAGATTTTCACTTGCAACTTGCTTTAACATGTTTAACAGTGCATGAAATGTTGTCTAAAACAAAAAGAATGATGCATTTTAGTAGCTGGATCTGGTTTTATCACATTCTGTGATGGACGTTGAAAATGAGCTTTTCAGAGCCAGCAGAGATCAAAATAAGCAGTAATGCAAACTCAGTCATAGACATAGATTTTCACTTGCAACTTTCTTAAACATATTTAACAGTGCATGAAATGTTGTCTAAAACAAAAAGAAAATGCTTTTTAGTGGCTGGAACTGGTTTTATCACATTCTGAATTGAACGTTGAAAATGAGCTTTTCAGAGCCAGCAGAGGTCAAAATAAGCAGTAATGCAAACTCAGTCAGAGACATAGATTTTCACTTGCAACTTGCTTTAACATGTTTAACAGTGCATGAAATGTTGTCTAAAACAAAAAGATAATGCTTTTTAGTGGCTGGAACTGGTTTTATCACATTCTGAATTGAACGTTGAAAATGAGCTTTTCAGAGCCAGCAGAGGTCAAAATAAGCAGTGATGCAAACTCAGTCATAGACATAGATTTTCACTTGCAACTTTCTTAAACATATTTTACAGTGCATGAAATGTTGTCTAAAACAAAAAGAAAATGCTTTTTAGTGGCTGGAACTGGTTTTATCACATTCTGAATTGAACGTTGAAAATGAGCTTTTCAGAGCCAGCAGAGGTCAAAATAAGCAGTAATGCAAACTCAGTCAGAGACATAGATTTTCACTTGCAACTTGCTTTAACATGTTTAACAGTGCATGAAATGTTGTCTAAAACAAAAAGATAATGCTTTTTAGTGGCTGGAACTGGTTTTATCACATTCTGAATTGAACGTTGAAAATGAGCTTTTAGGAGCCAGCAGAGGTCAAAATAAGCAGTAATGCAAACTCAGTCAGAGACAAAGATTTTCACTTGCAACTTGCTTTAACATGTTTAACAGTGCATGAAATGTTGTCTAAAACAAAAAGAAAATGCTTTTTAGTGGCTGGATCTGGTTTTATCACATTCTGAATTGAACGTTGAAAATGAGCTTTTCAGAGCCAGCAGAGGTCAAAATAAGCAGTAATGCAAACTCAGTCATAGACATAGATTTTCACTTGCATCTTGCTTTAACATGTTTAACAGTGCATGAAATGTTATCTAAAACAAAAAGAATAATGCATTTTAGTGGCTGGATCTGGTTTTATCACTTTCTGAATTCAACGTTGAAAATGAGCTGTTCTCAGCCAGCAGAGGTCAAAATAAGCAGTAATGCAAACTCAGTCAGAGACATAGATTTTCACTTGCAACTTGCTTTAACATGTTTAACAGTGCATGAAATGTTGTCTAAAACAAAAAGATAATGCTTTTTAGTGGCTGGAACTGGTTTTATCACATTCTAAATTGAACGTTGAAAATGAGCTTATCTCAGCCAGCAGAAGGGTCAAATCACAGTAATGCAAACTCAGTCAGAGACATAGATTTTCACTTGCAACTTGCTTTAACATGTTTAACAGTGCATGAAATGTTGTCTAAAACAAAAAGAATGATGCATTTTAGTAGCTGGATCTGGTTTTATCACATTCTGTGATGGACGTTGAAAATGAGCTTTTCAGAGCCAGCAGAGATCAAAATAAGCAGTAATGCAAACTCAGTCATAGACATAGATTTTCACTTGCAACTTTCTTAAACATATTTAACAGTGCATGAAATGTTGTCTAAAACAAAAAGAAAATGCTTTTTAGTGGCTGGAACTGGTTTTATCACATTCTGAATTGAACGTTGAAAATGAGCTTTTACAGAGCCAGCAGAGGTCAAAATAAGCTGTAATGCAAACTCAGTCAGAGACATAGATTTTCACTTGCAACTTGCTTTAACATGTTTAACAGTGCATGAAATGTTGTCTAAAACAAAAAGAAAATGCTTTTTAGTGGCTGGAACTGGTTTTATCACATTCTGAATTGAATGTTGAAAATGAGCTTTTCAGAGCCAGCAGAGGTCAAAATAAGCAGTAATGCAAACTCAGTCAGAGACAAAGATTTTCACTTGCAACTTGCTTTAACATGTTTAACAGTGCATGAAATGTTGTCTAAAACAAAAAGAAAATGCTTTTTAGTGGCTGGATCTGGTTTTATCACATTCTGAATTGAACGTTGAAAATGAGCTTTTCAGAGCCAGCAGAGGTCAAAATAAGCAGTAATGCAAACTCAGTCATAGACATAGATTTTCACTTGCAACTTGCTTTAACATGTTTAACAGTGCATGAAATGTTATCTAAAACAAAAAGAATAATGCATTTTAGTGGCTGGATCTGGTTTTATCACTTTCTGAATTCAACGTTGAAAATGAGCTGTTCTCAGCCAGCAGAGGTCAAAATAAGCAGTAATGCAAACTCAGTCATAGACATAGATTTTCACTTGCAACTTGCTTTAACATGTTTAACAGTGCATGAATTGTCGTCTAAAACAAAAAGAAAATGCTTTTTAGTGGCTGGAACTGGTTTTATCACAATCTGAATTGAACGTTGAAAATTAGCTTTTCAGAGCCAGCAGAGGTCAAAATAAGCAGTGATGCAAACTCAGTCATAGACATAGATTTTCACTTGCAACTTTCTTAAACATATTTAACAGTGCATGAAATGTTGTCTAAAACAAAAAGAAAATGCTTTTTAGTGGCTGGAACTGGTTTTATCACATTCTGAATTGAACGTTGAAAATGAGCTTTTCAGAGCCAGCAGAGGTCAAAATAAGCAGTAATGCAAACTCAGTCAGAGACATAGATTTTCACTTGCAACTTGCTTTAACATGTTTAACAGTGCATGAAATGTTGTCTAAAACAAAAAGATAATGCTTTTTAGTGGCTGGAACTGGTTTTATCACATTCTGAATTGAACGTTGAAAATGAGCTTTTCAGAGCCAGCAGAGGTCAAAATAAGCAGTAATGCAAACTCAGTCAGAGACATAGATTTTCACTTGCAACTTGCTTTAACATGTTTAACAGTGCATGAAATGTTGTCTAAAACAAAAAGATAATGCTTTTTAGTGGCTGGATCTGGTTTTATCACATTCTGAATTGAACGTTGAAAATGAGCTTTTCAGAGCCAGCAGAGGTCAAAATAAGCAGTAATGCAAACTCAGTCAGAGACAAAGATTTTCACTTGCAACTTGCTTTAACATGTTTAACAGTGCATGAAATGTTGTCTAAAACAAAAAGAAAATGCTTTTTAGTGGCTGGAACTGGTTTTATCACATTCTGAATTGAACGTTGAAAATGAGCTTTTCAGAGCCAGCAGAGGTCAAAATAAGCAGTGATGCAAACTCAGTCATAGACATAGATTTTCACTTGCAACTTTCTTAAACATATTTAACAGTGCATGAAATGTTGTCTAAAACAAAAAGAAAATGCTTTTTAGTGGCTGGAACTGGTTTTATCACATTCTGAATTGAACGTTGAAAATGAGCTTTTCAGAGCCAGCAGAGGTCAAAATAAGCAGTAATGCAAACTCAGTCAGAGACATAGATTTTCACTTGCAACTTGCTTTAACATGTTTAACAGTGCATGAAATGTTGTCTAAAACAAAAAGATAATGCTTTTTAGTGGCTGGAACTGGTTTTATCACATTCTAAATTGAACGTTGAAAATGAGCTTATCTCAGCCAGCAGAAGGGTCAAATCACAGTAATGCAAACTCAGTCAGAGACATAGATTTTCACTTGCAACTTGCTTTAACATGTTTAACAGTGCATGAAATGTTGTCTAAAACAAAAAGAATGATGCATTTTAGTAGCTGGATCTGGTTTTATCACATTCTGTGATGGACGTTGAAAATGAGCTTTTCAGAGCCAGCAGAGATCAAAATAAGCAGTAATGCAAACTCAGTCATAGACATAGATTTTCACTTGCAACTTTCTTAAACATATTTAACAGTGCATGAAATGTTGTCTAAAACAAAAAGAAAATGCTTTTTAGTGGCTGGAACTGGTTTTATCACATTCTGAATTGAACGTTGAAAATGAGCTTTTCAGAGCCAGCAGAGGTCAAAATAAGCAGTAATGCAAACTCAGTCAGAGACATAGATTTTCACTTGCAACTTGCTTTAACATGTTTAACAGTGCATGAAATGTTGTCTAAAACAAAAAGATAATGCTTTTTAGTGGCTGGAACTGGTTTTATCACATTCTGAATTGAACGTTGAAAATGAGCTTTTAGGAGCCAGCAGAGGTCAAAATAAGCAGTAATGCAAACTCAGTCAGAGACAAAGATTTTCACTTGCAACTTGCTTTAACATGTTTAACAGTGCATGAAATGTTGTCTAAAACAAAAAGAAAATGCTTTTTAGTGGCTGGATCTGGTTTTATCACATTCTGAATTGAACGTTGAAAATGAGCTTTTCAGAGCCAGCAGAGGTCAAAATAAGCAGTAATGCAAACTCAGTCATAGACATAGATTTTCACTTGCATCTTGCTTTAACATGTTTAACAGTGCATGAAATGTTATCTAAAACAAAAAGAATAATGCATTTTAGTGGCTGGATCTGGTTTTATCACTTTCTGAATTCAACGTTGAAAATGAGCTGTTCTCAGCCAGCAGAGGTCAAAATAAGCAGTAATGCAAACTCAGTCAGAGACATAGATTTTCACTTGCAACTTGCTTTAACATGTTTAACAGTGCATGACATGTTGTCTAAAACAAAAAGATAATTCTTTTTAGTGGCTGGAACTGGTTTTATCACATTCTAAATTGAACGTTGAAAATGAGCTTATCTCAGCCAGCAGAAGGGTCAAATCACAGTAATGCAAACTCAGTCAGAGACATAGATTTTCACTTGCAACTTGCTTTAACATGTTTAACAGTGCATGAAATGTTGTCTAAAACAAAAAGAATGATGCATTTTAGTAGCTGGATCTGGTTTTATCACATTCTGTGATGGACGTTGAAAATTAGCTTTTCAGAGCCAGCAGAGATCAAAATAAGCAGTAATGCAAACTCAGTCATAGACATAGATTTTCACTTGCAACTTTCTTAAACATATTTAACAGTGCATGAAATGTTGTCTAAAAGAAAAAAAAAATTCTTTTTAGTGGCTGGAACTGATTTTATCACATTCTGAATTGAACGTTGAAAATGAGCTTTTCAGAGCCAGCAGAGGTCAAAATAAGCAGTAATGCAAACTCAGTCAGAGACATAGATTTTCACTTGCAACTTGCTTTAACATGTTTAACAGTGCATGAAATGTTGTCTAAAACAAAAAGATAATGCTTTTTAGTGGCTGGAACTGGTTTTATCACATTCTGAATTGAACGTTGAAAATGAGCTTTTCAGAGCCAGCAGAGGTCAAAATAAGCAGTAATGCAAACTCAGTCATAGACATAGATGTTCACTTGCAACTTGCTTTAACATGTTTAACAGTGCATGAATTGTTGTCTAAAACAAAAAGATAATGCTTTTTAGTGGCTGGAACTGGTTTTATCACATTCTGAATTGAACGTTGAAAATGAGCTTTTCAGAGCCAGCAGAGGTCAAAATAAGCAGTGATGCAAACTCAGTCATAGACATAGATTTTCACTTGCAACTTTCTTAAACATATTTTACAGTGCATGAAATGTTGTCTAAAACAAAAAGAAAATGCTTTTTAGTGGCTGGAACTGGTTTTATCACATTCTGAATTGAACGTTGAAAATGAGCTTTTCAGAGCCAGCAGAGGTCAAAATAAGCAGTAATGCAAACTCAGTCAGAGACATAGATTTTCACTTGCAACTTGCTTTAACATGTTTAACAGTGCATGAAATGTTGTCTAAAACAAAAAGATAATGCTTTTTAGTGGCTGGAACTGGTTTTATCACATTCTAAATTGAACGTTGAAAATGAGCTTTTCAGAGCCAGCAGAGGTCAAAATTCAAGAGTTCACACTTAGCTGATAATCAATAAAGCGTATTTGGCATGCTGTCCCGGGAGAGAGCCCTGAGCTCGTAATATCCTCGAGCCCGGGGCTCCCTCCCGTTAGAAGGGCGAGAGGGGAGTTCGAGGTCAGGTAGGTCTCGAAAACTCCCCTGCTTGTCACCGTGAGAAGTGTGAACTGAGGTTGTATTGGGTGATAATTTGTTTTAGTCAATTTGGCTATGGTTCATGTTTTGGACGGTGGGAGGAAACCGGGGAACCCGGGGGAAACCCACGCGAACAGGGGGAGATCATGCAAACTCCGCACAGAAACACCGACCGGCCCGAAAAGTTGAACCGGCGGTGTTCTTGCTGTGAGGCAACAGTGCTAGCCACTGGGCCACCGTGTCGCCCATCAGGAAAGGAGGAGGATGAAGGGGTGGAAAGGGGGGAGCTTCAAGACGAAGATAACTGGAGTGATAAACTCAGGTTATTTATAATGCTTCCGTAATCATCTAATGGGGCTGATTACGGAGCTAATAAGGAGCCAGCCATGTTGATTATAAACACGTGATCCTCTCGAAATTAGTTTATGAATAAACCACACTTCAAGAGTTCACACTTAGCTGATAATCAATAAAGCGTATTTGGCATGCTGTCCCGGGAGAGAGCCCTGAGCTCGTAATATCCTCGAGCCCGGGGCTCCCTCCCGTTAGAAGGGCGAGAGGGGAGTTCGAGGTCAGGTAGGTCTCGAAAACTCCCCAAAAAGGCAAACGTTTTCCGCTCGGGACAGCAGCCGCGTATTGAAGTGCCCCCCAAAAGCAGGAGGTCAGTGCCATATCCGGCTGCTGAAATGTCAGTTAAAGTGAGATAGGTTACTGTGGGAGAAGTTGTAACTGATTCTAGGAGGGTTGGGGACTCCGTGGGAGTCGGGTTTGGGGCGGCAGGGTTGGGGAGGGTGCCTAACGGAAGGAAGGAGAGTAGCAAAGAGATTTGATGCTAGAAATAGGAAGTAGCGGAGTAATTCAACGCTGAAAGAAGAAAAGTAGCGGAGGAACTCAACGCTGGGAAAAGGGGTGTGGAGTGGGAAGGGGAGAGGGGTTGTAGAGGGGGTGGAGAGAAGAGCGGAAGCATTCGACGCTGGAAGGAAGTAAAGAGGATGCGGAGGAACTCAACGCTAGGAAGGAGAGAACATGAGATGCGGAGGAACTCGACGCTGGAAAGGTAAAGAAAAGAAATCTATGGGAATCAGAGCTCTGTGGTCAACTCCGGGGGAGTTAGAGCTGTAGAATTGGACTACTACAGGAGTCTGGGAAGGGAGGGGGAGGTGGAGACTCCTGTAGATGGTGGGCTGGGCGGGGACTCCGGGGGAGTCTGAGCGTGGGTGAGTGATGCTTTGAAATATAGAAAGAGTAGCGGAGGAACTCGACGCTGAATATAGTAAGGTAGCGGAGAAACTCGACGCTGAAGAAAGAAAAGTAGCGGAGGAACTCAACGCTGGAAGGGGGATTGGGAGTTAAGGGTGGGGGAGAGGAGAGGGGTTATAAGAGGGGAGAGAGAAAAGAGCGGAAGCATTCTACGCTGGAAGGAAGAAAAGGAGATGCGGAGGAACTCAACGCCAGGGAATATAGGACAGGAGATGCGGAGGAACTCAACGCAAGAAGGCAGGAAAGATGCGTATTTGGCCGGGGCAGGAGAGAGGGGGAGGGGGAGGACTCCGTGGGAGTCGTAGCTCTTGGGGCGACTCCGTGGGAGTTAGAGCTGAAAGATTATACTCCTACAGGAGTCTAAATAGGGAGGGGGAGGTGGAGACTCCTATAGGAGGTGGGCTGAGCAGGACTCCGGGGGAGTCAAAGCTTAGGCTGAAAAGAGTAGCGGAATACTCAACGCTAGAAGGAAGTGATAGTAGCGGAGCAACTCGACGCTGAAAAAAGAAAAGAAGCGGAGAAACTCGACGCTGGAAAGGGGTAGGGAGTGGAGATGTTGGGGGGGGGAGAGAGAGGGAGGGGATGGAGGAAAGAGCGGAGGCATTCGACGCTGGAAGGAAGGAAAGGAGATGCGGAGAAACTCAACGCTATAGAAATTAGGATAGGAGATGCGGAGGAACTCAACGCTAGAAAAGAAGAAAAATGTCAATTGTTGAGGGATGTAATTAAGGGGTTAATTGACTCCGGGGGAGTCGGGCTTTAGATGTGTTAATTAAGCTGAAGAGATAAGAGTAGTAGAAGAACTTGAAGCTAGAAAGGAGGGATAGTAGCGGAGCAACTCGACGCTGAAAAAAGAAAAGTAGCGGAGAAACTCGACGCTGGAAGGGGGTAGGGAGTAAGGATGTTGGGGGGAGGTTCAAAGAGGGAGGGGATGGAGAGAAGAGCGGAAGCATTCAACGCTTGAAGGAAGAGAAGGGGGTGCGGAGGAACTCAACGCAAGAAGGAAGTGAAGACTTAGAAGGTTCCCTACTGGTAGCTTGGGGCTATTGGCTGGGATGAGGGCTCTAGAAAGCAGTTGGGGGGGGGGGGGGGGACAGATAGTTGCTGTAATTTCAGGATGGTGAAAGTCGTCTGGTGAGAGACGACTGGGCTTCTTTGAGAGGTGGTCGGCTGAATCGAATGTAGGAATTGAAGGCATCTGAGGACCAGCGGCCGAGGGCTTGGATCTGACTTTGGGAGAGCCCATTGTGGGCTGCTGTAGTGGCGGCCCCGATTCTGAAAGAATGGTTTGAGAATGAGTCGGGGGAGAGACCTGATAGCCGTAGTATTTCTTTGAGGTGTTTTTGGAACCAGAATCTGGTTACAGGGCGGTTGTAGTCGTCTGTGAAAAGTGGAGACAGGGGGTTGGGGTCTTGGAGCTTCCTAAACTGTAGGAATGCTAGAAGGGTTTGAAAGTGGTGGGTGGGGGATGGTATGTCAAATATGTATATATGGTGACCTTTGCGAATTTGATCTGTTTTGCTCTGTTTGACGAAGAAGGAAATGGTTTCTTTGTCAAGCACAGTCAAATCGGAGATGGTAGGGTGAATGGAGGGGTTGAATTTAGAAGTGGTTGTGATTTCTGAGCATCTAAGGAAGCCAAAAATGCTAGGGTAAACATGGTATCGAGGGTGCGAGCTGTGTTGATGGATTGATAACCTTTGCGAAGTGTGTGGATGCATTTAGTGAGAATGTTGAGTGTTATGGGTAGCCTAGGATCAGGGGGGTGAGGGTGGGTTTTCTGTATGCCTTTGATGAGGAGGGAAGTTTGAGAATTGAGTATGGCATCAGAGGGAGATCCGTGAATTAATTTATGGAAAAACTGGATCCCGCTTAGGTAACTTCTGATGGAGCCGGATTGCATATTTTTGGAAATGTGAAGGTGGGATATGAAGGAGGTAATTGAGAGGAGGGAAAAGTCGGGGAAGGGTGCTTTGTATACTGAATGGAAGTGTTTGAATGAATTCCAGGCTGTGAGATATGACTGGAGGGTTCTGGGAGCTATTCCTTGTAGGATGAGAGATACAGAAATATGTCGGAGGTTATGTAGAGGGTGATCTATGGCAAGATCATTTCTGAATAGGGAGGGACAGGTGTCGGATGGGGGTCCGCTTCTGGAGCCAATTCTTGAAATTTCTGAAAAGAGAAACGAGAGAGAGAGTCAGCAATTTGATTTTTGCATCCTGGTACATGTTTAGCAACCACAATAAATTGTTTGTTAGCTGATGTCCATACTAGGCGTCTTAGTAGAGGCATGAGAGGCGGGGAATGGGAACGCCCTTTATTTACGCACTGTACAGTGGCTTCATTATCGCAGTGGATGAGGATGCAAGAGGCAGACCATTGATGACCCCATAGAATGGCTGCGACGACTATGGGATATAGTTCAAAGAGAGCTGATGAGTATTGATTTTGAGGGATATTGAGCATTTGGTGTGGCCATGGGGAGGCGAACCAATGCCCTTGATAAAAGCCTCCAAAGCCAACTGAGGGGGCAGCGTCGGTAAATAGACTGATGTCGACTGGGGATGTGATTAGGTCGCTATAGAAAAAGGAACAGCCGTTCCATTGCTTAAGGAATGAGATCCATAAGCTGAGTTCTTCGCGACTGGGTTTGTTAAGAAGAATGGATTCTTCTAAACTGTTAACTGAAGCTGCTAGCTGGAGGAGGTGAGAAATGAACGGGCGGCCTTGGGGGATAATTCGCATGGCGAAATTTAGGTGCCCGAGGATAGATAGGAGTTCGCGCTTGGTACATATTTGTTTCTCTAAGAAGATTAGAGAAAGAGATATGATGCGATCGATTTTCTCTTGGGGGAGGGATGCTTCGAATTTGTTAGAGTCTAATTTTACACCCAGAAATTCGATGGAAGTGCTGGGTCCGGAAGTTTTCTCTTCAGCGAGAGGAATACCGAGATCAGCGAAAACCTTTTGGGTGATCGCTAAGTGTTTGGCTGGCGGTGAAGACGGCGGGGAAATGATTAGGAAGTCATCTAGGAGATGAATCAGATACGGAACGCCGTAGTTATTGGAGAGAATCCAACATAGTGCTTCTGAGAGCGTATCGAAAATTTTGGGGCTACTTCTGCACCCGAAGGTAAGTCGGACTGAGAAGTAAAATTTTGATCGCCATTGGATACCGAACAGGTGCCAGAAATCGGGGTGAATAGGCATAATTTTGAAAGCGGATGTGATGTCGACTTTAGCGAGCCACGCGTTGCGTCCAGCTATTTTGATAAGGGAGATAGCTTGATCTATGTCGTGATAGTGGAGTGAGAATTCGTCTGGCTCGATGGTGCTATTGATGCTAGGGAAGACGGAGTTATGTGGGGCAGATAGATCAATGATTAGACGTTTTTTATCTGAGAATTTTCGTGTAGCGATGCCAATTGGGCTAATGCGTGAAACGGTAAATGGAGGAGCAGAGAATGGCCCAATCATAAATTTGTTTTCAATTTCTTTTTTAATCAGCAAATCGACAGTTTCTGGTTCTGTGTTTGCTGATTGTAGGTTGGGACAAAAGAGATTATAGGAAGGAAGTGCTGAAACGCCAGGGTGGAATCCGTGAGTTAGACCTGAAATGAGAAAAGCAGAAAAGTTAGTATCAGGGTGAGAATGTAATTCATGAGCCAGGTGAGGAACATTAATTAGAGTCGACAGGTAATTTTTTGATCTTTTATTGAGGGATTTCCAAACAGAGCAGACGATTTTGGTGTGGGCGCCGCCACAATAGGAGCAAATATGTAAATATTTGCATGGGTTTTTGTGACACCTGCCAATGTTAAAGTTTTGGCAGGTGTCACGGTTGGGAGGGGGATGGAAAGAAGAGGAGGAGAGAAGAGGGGGAATGTGATGGTTGGGGGGGCGAGGGGTGTAGCTGGAAGATTTGACTGCTGTCTGAGTGTCGGAAGAAGGAATAATGAAGGGACAGGAAGTAGTAGGGTGCAGGTTAGAACGGCAGACCGCGCAGGACAGGTTGCGGCAACCTAGGAAGACTCGGTTGTGGAGGTCAGTGTCCAAAGCCCCCCAATAAGGACACTGATTCCACTGAGTCACTCTAATTGCGCATTTAGCGGAGAATAGTTTGTGGTAAGTATAAAAATGTGTTCCCCCATACGAGAGCGCGAGCTCGGCGATGATGGCCATGTAGTCATTTAGCTCGCGTCTCCTATGGGGGAAAACGGAGCAGATGATGTCTGTGTATCGGGAGAAGGCTATGTTAAATTCGGCTAAAGATAGGATGCGTGAATGAGAGCTATGGGGCTGTTTGAGTGTGAGAGAATATTCGCCGCAATCTACCTGGCGTTCCGCCGTGGGGGGTGTGATGGGTGATAGGAGAGTGATGAGGTCAACGTCGGCACCTGAGAGGATCTGGTTTCGTGCTGCATTGGAGACTTGGGGTGGTTCCATTGCCAGGGCGTTGTTAGGTGGAGGAAGGGGCGTGGCTGAAGAGAGTGTGAAAGGGGGGCGTGAGGCAGAAACTGGTGCGGGGGTAGGTATTTGCTGAGTGGGGTTTGTGTTTGTAAGTATGGGGGGGAGTGATGAAGAGGGGAAGCAGGAAGGATGAGTAGCAGGTTGAAAGGGGATGGAGCATGAAGCGGGGGGTTGGAGAGAGGGGGAAAAGATTGAGGTTGAGAAATAGCTGGAGGAACAGTGTTAGAAGGGAGGAAATGAGTAGCTGAAGTAGAGGGGAAATTAGGGCTATTAGAAGAACTGGAGATGGGGGCTGGAGGCCAGGAAAGAGAGGTAGAGTAGGGTTGAGGAGGAACAGATTGGGGATTGTAGTTCGTCTGGTTGTAGTCCTGGTCGGTGAGGTGTGACGTCATGTGTTGTGCTTGTGGTTCCTGGGGGCGTGGTCTGGCGGGAGTGCGGCGAGGTGCATGTTTTGATTTTTCCTTTCTCTTTCCTTGCGTTGGATACGGAGTGGGGCGATCGCTGGATTGTCTATTGTTTCCTCTTGTAGGTGATGTATGGGAAGGGTGAGAGTCCGATGTGGCGTTAGAGTAGAGTTTCAGAAGTTCCGGTTTATTGAGTGAACGGGGAGCGTGGATGCCGAGGTCTGCAAGAAGTTTTCGGAGTTCGTTGACTGTAATTCTTTTCGTCGGGTGAATGAAGGAGGAGGCCGATGCATATGATGAGGTAGGTGAGCTTATTTGTTGTCTTTGTGCTGCTGGAGAAACGGATCCGGTTTGGTATGTGCGGGCTGAAGTGGAGCGAGTCATCCTCCGGCCTCTGGTAGAGGCTTCGGCTTCTAGTATGTTGCCTCGCGGGGCTGAGTGAGAGTGGAGCGCCGCGGGCGTCTCGGGTGGAGCGGGGTGTTCTTGGTGGATATTTTCTTGGTTGTTGTTGGTGTTATTGTTGCCGTTGTTTTCCATGTTGATAGCTGGTGTTCCGTTGGTTTGTATAGTATTGTAGGAATATTGAAGATGTTGATGGTTCGTTTGTTGTTTGTTGCTTGTTGTTTGTTGTTTGTTGCTTGTTGCTTGTTGCTTAGTCAGGCTGTTGCTTATAGCGAGGCGGACTGAGCTTCTTCAAGACGAAGATAACTGGAGTGATAAACTCAGGTTATTTATAATGCTTCCGTAATATTCTAATGGGGCTGATTACGGAGCTAATAAGGAGCCAGCCATGTTGATTATAAGCACGTGATCCTCTCGAAATTAGTTTATGAATAAACCACACTAAGCAGTAATGCAAACTCAGTCATAGACATAGATTTTCACTTGCAACTTGCTTTAACATGTTTAACAGTGCATGAAATGTTGTCTAAAACAAAAAGAAAATGCTTTTTAGTGGCTGGAACTGGTTTTATCACATTCTGAATTGAACGTTGAAAATGAGCTTTTCAGAGCCAGCAGAGGTCAAAATAAGCAGTAATGCAAACTCAGTCAGAGACAAAGATTTTCACTTGCAACTTGCTTTAACATGTTTAACAGTGCATGAAATGTTGTCTAAAACAAAAAGAAAATGCTTTTTAGTGGCTGGATCTGGTTTTATCACATTCTGAATTGAACGTTGAAAATGACCTTTTCAGAGCCAGCAGAGGTCAAAATAAGCAGTAATGCAAACTCAGTCATAGACATAGATTTTCACTTGCAACTTGCTTTAACATGTTTAACAGTGCATGAAATGTTATCTAAAACAAAAAGAATAATGCATTTTAGTGGCTGGATCTGGTTTTATCACTTTCTGAATTCAACGTTGAAAATGAGCTGTTCTCAGCCAGCAGAGGTCAAAATAAGCAGTAATGCAAACTCAGTCATAGACATAGATTTTCACTTGCAACTTGCTTTAACATATTTAACAGTGCATGAAATGTTGTCTAAAACAAAAAGAAAATGCTTTTTAGTGGCTGGATCTGGTTTTATCACATTCTGAATTGAACGTTGAAAATGAGCTTTTCAGAGCCAGCAGAGGTCAAAATAAGCAGTAATGCAAACTCAGTCATAGACATAGATTTTCACTTGCAACTTGCTTTAACATGTTTAACAGTGCATGAAATGTTATCTAAAACAAAAAGAATAATGCATTTTAGTGGCTGGATCTGGTTTTATCACTTTCTGAATTCAACGTTGAAAATGAGCTGTTCTCAGCCAGCAGAGGTCAAAATAAGCAGTAATGCAAACTCAGTCAGAGACATAGATTTTCACTTGCAACTTGCTTTAACATGTTTAACAGTGCATGAATTGTTGTCTAAAACAAAAAGAAAATGCTTTTTAGTGGCTGGAACTGGTTTTATCACATTCTGAATTGAACGTTGAAATTTAGCTTTTCAGAGCCAGCAGAGGTCAAAATAAGCAGTGATGCAAACTCAGTCATAGACATAGATTTTCACTTGCAACTTTCTTAAACATATTTAACAGTGCATGAAATGTTGTCTAAAACAAAAAGAAAATGCTTTTTAGTGGCTGGAACTGGTTTTATCACATTCTGAATTGAACGTTGAAAATGAGCTTTTCAGAGCCAGCAGAGGTCAAAATAAGCAGTGATGCAAACTCAGTCATAGACATAGATTTTCACTTGCAACATTCTTAAACATATTTAACAGTGCATGAAATGTTGTCTAAAACAAAAAGAAAATGCTTTTTAGTGGCTGGAACTGGTTTTATCACATTCTGAATTGAACGTTGAAAATGAGCTTTTCAGAGCCAGCAGAGGTCAAAATAAGCAGTAATGCAAACTCAGTCAGAGACATAGATTTTCACTTGCAACTTGCTTTAACATGTTTAACAGTGCATGAAATGTTGTCTAAAACAAAAAGATAATGCTTTTTAGTGGCTGGAACTGGTTTTATCACATTCTAAATTGAACGTTGAAAATGAGCTTATCTCAGCCAGCAGAAGGGTCAAATCACAGTAATGCAAACTCAGTCAGAGACATAGATTTTCACTTGCAACTTGCTTTAACATGTTTAACAGTGCATGAAATGTTGTCTAAAACAAAAAGAATGATGCATTTTAGTAGCTGGATCTGGTTTTATCACATTCTGTGATGGACGTTGAAAATGAGCTTTTCAGAGCCAGCAGAGATCAAAATAAGCAGTAATGCAAACTCAGTCATAGACATAGATTTTCACTTGCAACTTTCTTAAACATATTTAACAGTGCATGAAATGTTGTCTAAAACAAAAAGAAAATGCTTTTTAGTGGCTGGAACTGGTTTTATCACATTCTGAATTGAACGTTGAAAATGAGCTTTTCAGAGCCAGCAGAGGTCAAAATAAGCAGTAATGCAAACTCAGTCAGAGACATAGATTTTCACTTGCAACTTGCTTTAACATGTTTAACAGTGCATGAAATGTTGTCTAAAACAAAAAGATAATGCTTTTTAGTGGCTGGAACTGGTTTTATCACATTCTGAATTGAACGTTGAAAATGAGCTTTTCAGAGCCAGCAGAGGTCAAAATAAGCAGTGATGCAAACTCAGTCATAGACATAGATTTTCACTTGCAACTTTCTTAAACATATTTAACAGTGCATGAAATGTTGTCTAAAACAAAAAGAAAATGCTTTTTAGTGGCTGGAACTGGTTTTATCACATTCTGAATTGAACGTTGAAAATGAGCTTTTCAGAGCCAGCAGAGGTCAAAATAAGCAGTAATGCAAACTCAGTCAGAGACATAGATTTTCACTTGCAACTTGCTTTAACATGTTTAACAGTGCATGAAATGTTGTCTAAAACAAAAAGATAATGCTTTTTAGTGGCTGGAACTGGTTTTATAACATTCTGAATTGAACGTTGAAAATGAGCTTTTAGGAGCCAGCAGAGGTCAAAATAAGCAGTAATGCAAACTCAGTCAGAGACAAAGATTTTCACTTGCAACTTGCTTTAACATGTTTAACAGTGCATGAAATGTTGTCTAAAACAAAAAGAAAATGCTTTTTAGTGGCTGGATCTGGTTTTATCACATTCTGAATTGAACGTTGAAAATGAGCTTTTCAGAGCCAGCAGAGGTCAAAATAAGCAGTAATGCAAACTCAGTCATAGACATAGATTTTCACTTGCAACATTCTTAAACATATTTAACAGTGCATGAAATGTTGTCTAAAACAAAAAGAAAATGCTTTTTAGTGGCTGGAACTGGTTTTATCACATTCTGAATTGAACGTTGAAAATGAGCTTTTCAGAGCCAGCAGAGGTCAAAATAAGCAGTAATGCAAACTCAGTCAGAGACATAGATTTTCACTTGCAACTTGCTTTAACATGTTTAACAGTGCATGAAATGTTGTCTAAAACAAAAAGATAATGCTTTTTAGTGGCTGGAACTGGTTTTATCACATTCTAAATTGAACGTTGAAAATGAGCTTATCTCAGCCAGCAGAAGGGTCAAATCACAGTAATGCAAACTCAGTCAGAGACATAGATTTTCACTTGCAACTTGCTTTAACATGTTTAACAGTGCATGAAATGTTGTCTAAAACAAAAAGAATGATGCATTTTAGTAGCTGGATCTGGTTTTATCACATTCTGTGATGGACGTTGAAAATGAGCTTTTCAGAGCCAGCAGAGATCAAAATAAGCAGTAATGCAAACTCAGTCATAGACATAGATTTTCACTTGCAACTTTCTTAAACATATTTAACAGTGCATGAAATGTTGTCTAAAAGAAAAAGAAAATGCTTTTTAGTGGCTGGAACTGGTTTTATCACATTCTGAATTGAACGTTGAAAATGAGCTTTTCAGAGCCAGCAGAGGTCAAAATAAGCAGTAATGCAAACTCAGTCAGAGACATAGATTTTCACTTGCAACTTGCTTTAACATGTTTAACAGTGCATGAAATGTTGTCTAAAACAAAAAGATAATGCTTTTTAGTGGCTGGAACTGGTTTTATCACATTCTGAATTGAACGTTGAAAATGAGCTTTTCAGAGCCAGCAGAGGTCAAAATAAGCAGTAATGCAAACTCAGTCATAGACATAGATTTTCACTTGCAACTTGCTTTAACATGTTTAACAGTGCATGAAATGTTGTCTAAAACAAAAAGAAAATGCTTTTTAGTGGCTGGAACTGGTTTTATCACATTCTGAATTGAACGTTGAAAATGAGCTTTTCAGAGCCAGCAGAGGTCAAAATAAGCAGTAATGCAAACTCAGTCAGAGACAAAGATTTTCACTTGCAACTTGCTTTAACATGTTTAACAGTGCATGAAATGTTGTCTAAAACAAAAAGAAAATGCTTTTTAGTGGCTGGATCTGGTTTTATCACATTCTGAATTGAACGTTGAAAATGAGCTTTTCAGAGCCAGCAGAGGTCAAAATAAGCAGTAATGCAAACTCAGTCATAGACATAGATGTTCACTTGCAACTTGCTTTAACATGTTTAACAGTGCATGAAATGTTATCTAAAACAAAAAGAATAATGCATTTTAGTGGCTGGAACTGGTTTTATCACATTCTGAATTGAACGTTGAAAATGAGCTTTTCAGAGCCAGCAGAGGTCAAAATAAGCAGTGATGCAAACTCAGTCATAGACATAGATTTTCACTTGCAACTTTCTTAAACATATTTAACAGTGCATGAAATGTTGTCTAAAACAAAAAGAAAATGCTTTTTAGTGGCTGGAACTGGTTTTATCACATTCTGAATTGAACGTTGAAAATGAGCTTTTCAGAGCCAGCAGAGGTCAAAATAAGCAGTGATGCAAACTCAGTCATAGACATAGATTTTCACTTGCAACATTCTTAAACATATTTAACAGTGCATGAAATGTTGTCTAAAACAAAAAGAAAATGCTTTTTAGTGGCTGGAACTGGTTTTATCACATTCTGAATTGAACGTTGAAAATGAGCTTTTCAGAGCCAGCAGAGGTCAAAATAAGCAGTAATGCAAACTCAGTCATAGACATAGATTTTCACTTGCAACTTGCTTTAACATGTTTAACAGTGCATGAAATGTTGTCTAAAACAAAAAGAAAATGCTTTTTAGTGGCTGGAACTGGTTTTATCACATTCTGAATTGAACGTTGAAAATGAGCTTTTCAGAGCCAGCAGAGGTCAAAATAAGCAGTAATGCAAACTCAGTCAGAGACAAAGATTTTCACTTGCAACTTGCTTTAACATGTTTAACAGTGCATGAAATGTTGTCTAAAACAAAAAGAAAATGCTTTTTAGTGGCTGGATCTGGTTTTATCACATTCTGAATTGAACGTTGAAAATGAGCTTTTCAGAGCCAGCAGAGGTCAAAATAAGCAGTAATGCAAACTCAGTCATAGACATAGATTTTCACTTGCAACTTGCTTTAACATGTTTAACAGTGCATGAAATGTTATCTAAAACAAAAAGAATAATGCATTTTAGTGGCTGGATCTGGTTTTATCACTTTCTGAATTCAACGTTGAAAATGAGCTGTTCTCAGCCAGCAGAGGTCAAAATAAGCAGTAATGCAAACTCAGTCATAGACATAGATTTTCACTTGCAACTTGCTTTAACATATTTAACAGTGCATGAAATGTTGTCTAAAACAAAAAGAAAATGCTTTTTAGTAGCTGGATCTGGTTTTATCACATTCTGAATTGAACGTTGAAAATGAGCTTTTCAGAGCCAGCAGAGGTCAAAATAAGCAGTAATGCAAACTCAGTCATAGACATAGATTTTCACTTGCAACTTGCTTTAACATGTTTAACAGTGAATGAATTGTTGTCTAAAACAAAAAAGAATGATGCATTTTATGGCTGGATCTGTTTTTATCACTTTCTGAATTGGATGTTGAAAATGAGCTTATCTCAGCCAGCAGAGAGGTCAAATCACAGTAATGCAAACTCAGTCAGAGACATAGATTTTCACTTGCAACTTGCTTTAACATGTTTAACAGTGCATGAATTGTTGTCTAAAACAAAAAAGAATGATGCATTTTATGGCTGGATCTGTTTTTATCACTTTCTGAATTGGACGTTGAAAATGAGCTTATCTCAGCCAGCAGAGAGGTCAAATCACAGTAATGCAAACTCAGTCAGAGACATAGATTTTCACTTGCCACTTGCTTTAACATGTTTAACAGTGCATGAATTGTTGTCTAAAACAAAAAAGAATGATGCATTTTATGGCTGGATCTGTTTTTATCACTTTCTGAATTGGACGTTGAAAATGAGCTTATCTCAGCCAGCAGAGAGGTCAAATCACAGTAATGCAAACTCAGTCAGAGACATAGATTTTCACCTGCAACTTGCTTTAACATGTTTACAAGTGCATGAAATGTTGTCTAAAACAAAAAAGAATGATGCATTTTATGGCTGGATCTGTTTTATCACTTTCTGAATTGGACGTTGAAAATGAGCTTATCTCAGCCAGCAGAGAGGTCAAATCACAGTAATGCAAACTCAGTCAGAGACATAGATTTTCACTTGCAACTTGCTTTAACATGTTTAACAGTGCATGAATTGTTGTCTAAAACAAAAAAGAATGATGCATTTTATGGCTGGATCTGTTTTATCACTTTCTGAATTGGACGTTGAAAATGAGCTTATCTCAGCCAGCAGAGAGGTCAAATCACAGTAATGCAAACTCAGTCAGAGACATAGATTTTCACTTGCAACTTGCTTTAACATGTTTAACAGTGCATGAATTGTTGTCTAAAACAAAAAAGAATGATGCATTTTATGGCTGGATCTGTTTTTATCACTTTCTGAATTGGACGTTGAAAATGAGCTTATCTCAGCCAGCAGAGAGGTCAAATCACAGTAATGCAAACTCAGTCAGAGACATAGATTTTCACTTGCAACTTGCTTTAACATGTTTAACAGTGCATGAATTGTTGTCTAAAACAAAAAAGAATGATGCATTTTATGGCTGGATCTGTTTTTATCACTTTCTGAATTGGACGTTGAAAATTAGCTTATCTCAGCCAGCAGAGAGGTCAAATCACAGTAATGCAAACTCAGTCAGAGACATAGATTTTCACTTGCCACTTGCTTTAACATGTTTAACAGTGCATGAATTGTTGTCTAAAACAAAAAAGAATGATGCATTTTATGGCTGGATCTGTTTTTATCACTTTCTGAATTGGACGTTGAAAATGAGCTTATCTCAGCCAGCAGAGAGGTCAAATCACAGTAATGCAAACTCAGTCAGAGACATAGATTTTCACCTGCAACTTGCTTTAACATGTTTACAAGTGCATGAAATGTTCTCTAAAACAAAAAAGAATGATGCATTTTATGGCTGGATCTGTTTTATCACTTTCTGAATTGGACGTTGAAAATGAGCTTATCTCAGCCAGCAGAGAGGTCAAATCACAGTAATGCAAACTCAGTCAGAGACATAGATTTTCACTTGCAACTTGCTTTAACATGTTTAACAGTGCATGAATTGTTGTCTAAAACAAAAAAGAATGATGCATTTTATGGCTGGATCTGTTTTTATCACTTTCTGAATTGAACGTTGAAAATGAGCTTATCTCAGCCAGCAGAGATGTCAAATCACAGTAATGCAAACTCAGTCAGAGACATAGATTTTCACTTGCAACTTGCTTTAACATGTTTAACAGTGCATGAATTGTTGTCTAAAACAAAAAAGAATGATGCATTTTATGGCTGGATCTGTTTTATCACTTTCTGAATTGGACGTTGAAAATGAGCTTATCTCAGCCAGCAGAGAGGTCAAATCACAGTAATGCAAACTCAGTCAGAGACATAGATTTTCACTTGCAACTTGCTTTAACATGTTTAACAGTGCATGAATTGTTGTCTAAAACAAAAAAGAATGATGCATTTTATGGCTGGATCTGTTTTTATCACTTTCTGAATTGGACGTTGAAAATGAGCTTATCTCAGCCAGCAGAGAGGTCAAATCACAGTAATGCAAACTCAGTCAGAGACATAGATTTTCACTTGCAACTTGCTTTAACATGTTTAACAGTGCATGAATTGTTGTCTAAAACAAAAAAGAATGATGCATTTTATGGCTGGATCTGTTTTTATCACTTTCTGAATTGGACGTTGAAAATGAGCTTATCTCAGCCAGCAGAGAGGTCAAATCACAGTAATGCAAACTCAGTCAGAGACATAGATTTTCACTTGCAACTTGCTTTAACATGTTTAACAGTGCATGAATTGTTGTCTAAAACAAAAAAGAATGATGCATTTTATGGCTGGATCTGTTTTTATCACTTTCTGAATTGGACGTTGAAAATGAGCTTTGCTCAGCCAGCAGAGAGGTCAAATCACAGTAATGCAAACTCAGTCAGAGACATAGATTTTCACTTGCAACTTGCTTTAACATGTTTAACAGTGCATGAAATGTTGTCTAAAACAAAAAGAAAGATGCATTTTAGTGGCTGGATCTGGTTTTATCACTTTCTGAATTCAACGTTGAAAATGAGCTGTTCAGAGCCAGCAGAGGTCAAAATAAGCAGTAATGCAAACTCAGTCAGAGACATAGATTTTCACTTGCAACTTGCTTTAACATGTTTAACAGTGCATGAATTGTTTTCTAAAACAAAAAAGAATGATGCATTTTAGTGGCTGGATCTGGTTTTATCACATTCTGAATTGAACGTTGAAAATGAGCTTTTCAGAGCCAGCAGAGGTCTTAAATAAGCAGTAATGCAAACTCAGTCATAGACATAGATTTTTACTTGCAACTTTCTTAAACATATTTAACAGTGCATGAAATGTTGTCTAAAACAAAAAGAAAATGCTTTTTAGTAGCTGGATCTGGTTTTATCACTTTCTGAATTGGACGTTGAAAATGAGCTTATCTCAGCCAGCAGAGAGGTCAAATCACAGTAATGCAAACTCAGTCAGAGACATAGATTTTCACTTGCAACTTGCTTTAACATGTTTAACAATGCATGAATTGTTGTCTAAAACAAAAAAGAATGATGCATTTTATGGCTGGATCTGTTTTTATCACTTTCTGAATTGGACGTTGAAAATGAGCTTATCTCAGCCAGCAGAGAGGTCAAATCACAGTAATGCAAACTCAGTCAGAGACATAGATTTTCACTTGCAACTTGCTTTAACATGTTTAACAGTGCATGAATTGTTGTCTAAAACAAAAAAGAATGATGCATTTTATGGCTGGATCTGTTTTTATCACTTTCTGAATTGGACATTGAAAATGAGCTTATCTCAGCCAGCAGAGAGGTCAAATCACAGTAATGCAAACTCAGTCAGAGACATAGATTTTCACCTGCAACTTGCTTTAACATGTTTACAAGTGCATGAAATGTTGTCTAAAACAAAAAAGAATGATGCATTTTATGGCTGGATCTGTTTTATCACTTTCTGAATTGGACGTTGAAAATGAGCTTATCTCAGCCAGCAGAGAGGTCAAATCACAGTAATGCAAACTCAGTCAGAGACATAGATTTTCACTTGCAACTTGCTTTAACATGTTTAACAGTGCATGAATTGTTGTCTAAAACAAAAAAGAATGATGCATTTTATGGCTGGATCTGTTTTTATCACTTTCTGAATTGAACGTTGAAAATGAGCTTATCTCAGCCAGCAGAGATGTCAAATCACAGTAATGCAAACTCAGTCAGAGACATAGATTTTCACTTGCAACTTGCTTTAACATGTTTAACAGTGCATGAATTGTTGACTAAAACAAAAAAGAATGATGCATTTTATGGCTGGATCTGTTTTATCACTTTCTGAATTGGACGTTGAAAATGAGCTTATCTCAGCCAGCAGAGAGGTCAAATCACAGTAATGCAAACTCAGTCAGAGACATAGATTTTCACCTGCAACTTGCTTTAACATGTTTACAAGTGCATGAAATGTTGTCTAAAACAAAAAAGAATGATGCATTTTATGGCTGGATCTGTTTTATCACTTTCTGAATTGGACGTTGAAAATGAGCTTATCTCAGCCAGCAGAGAGGTCAAATCACAGTAATGCAAACTCAGTCAGAGACATAGATTTTCACTTGCAACTTGCTTTAACATGTTTAACAGTGCATGAATTGTTGTCTAAAACAAAAAAGAATGATGCATTTTATGGCTGGATCTGTTTTTATCACTTTCTGAATTGAACGTTGAAAATGAGCTTATCTCAGCCAGCAGAGATGTCAAATCACAGTAATGCAAACTCAGTCAGAGACATAGATTTTCACTTGCAACTTGCTTTAACATGTTTAACAGTGCATGAATTGTTGTCTAAAACAAAAAAGAATGATGCATTTTATGGCTGGATCTGTTTTATCACTTTCTGAATTGGACGTTGAAAATGAGCTTATCTCAGCCAGCAGAGAGGTCAAATCACAGTAATGCAAACTCAGTCAGAGACATAGATTTTCACTTGCAACTTGCTTTAACATGTTTAACAGTGCATGAATTGTTGTCTAAAACAAAAAAGAATGATGCATTTTATGGCTGGATCTGTTTTTATCACTTTCTGAATTGGACGTTGAAAATGAGCTTATCTCAGCCAGCAGAGAGGTCAAATCACAGTAATGCAAACTCAGTCAGAGACATAGATTTTCACTTGCAACTTGCTTTAACATGTTTAACAGTGCATGAATTGTTGTCTAAAACAAAAAAGAATGATGCATTTTATGGCTGGATCTGTTTTTATCACTTTCTGAATTGGACGTTGAAAATGAGCTTATCTCAGCCAGCAGAGAGGTCAAATCACAGTAATGCAAACTCAGTCAGAGACATAGATTTTCACTTGCAACTTGCTTTAACATGTTTAACAGTGCATGAATTGTTGTCTACAACAAAAAAGAATGATGCATTTTATGGCTGGATCTGTTTTATCACTTTCTGAATTGGACGTTGAAAATGAGCTTTGCTCAGCCAGCAGAGAGGTCAAATCACAGTAATGCAAACTCAGTCAGAGACATAGATTTTCACTTGCAACTTGCTTTAACATGTTTAACAGTGCATGAAATGTTGTCTAAAACAAAAAGAATGATGCATTTTAGTGGCTGGATCTGGTTTTATCACTTTCTGAATTCAACGTTGAAAATGAGCTGTTCAGAGCCAGCAGAGGTCAAAATAAGCAGTAATGCAAACTCAGTCAGAGACATAGATTTTCACTTGCAACTTGCTTTAACATGTTTAACAGTGCATGAATTGTTTTCTAAAACAAAAAAGAATGATGCATTTTAGTGGCTGGATCTGGTTTTATCACATTCTGAATTCAACGTTGAAAATGAGCTGTTCTCAGCCAGCAGAGGTCTTAAATAAGCAGTAATGCAAACTCAGTCATAGACATAGATTTTTACTTGCAACTTTCTTAAACATATTTAACAGTGCATGAAATGTTGTCTAAAACAAAAAGAAAATGCTTTTTAGTAGCTGGATCTGGTTTTATCACATTCTGAATTGGACGTTGAAAATGAGCTTATCTCAGCCAGCAGAGAGGTCAAATCACAGTAATGCAAACTCAGTCAGAGACATAGATTTTCACTTGCAACTTGCTTTAACATGTTTAACAATGCATGAATTGTTGTCTAAAACAAAAAAGAATGATGCATTTTATGGCTGGATCTGTTTTTATCACTTTCTGAATTGGACGTTGAAAATGAGCTTATCTCAGCCAGCAGAGAGGTCAAATCACAGTAATGCAAACTCAGTCAGAGACATAGATTTTCACTTGCAACTTGCTTTAACATGTTTAACAGTGCATGAATTGTTGTCTAAAACAAAAAAGAATGATGCATTTTATGGCTGGATCTGTTTTTATCACTTTCTGAATTGGACGTTGAAAATGAGCTTATCTCAGCCAGCAGAGAGGTCAAATCACAGTAATGCAAACTCAATCAGAGACATAGATGTTCACTTGCAACTTGCTTTAACATGTTTAACAGTGCATGAATTGTTGTCTAAAACAAAAAAGAATGATGCATTTTATGGCTGGATCTGTTTTTATCATTTTTTGAATTGGACATTGAAAATGAGCTTATCTCAGCCAGCAGAGAGGTCAAATCACAGTAATGCAAACTCAGTCAGAGACATAGATTTTCACCTGCAACTTGCTTTAACATGTTTACAAGTGCATGAAATGTTGTCTAAAACAAAAAAGAATGATGAATTTTATGGCTGGATCTGTTTTATCACTTTCTGAATTGGACGTTGAAAATGAGCTTATCTCAGCCAGCAGAGAGGTCAAATCACAGTAATGCAAACTCAGTCAGAGACATAGATTTTCACTTGCAACTTGCTTTAACATGTTTAACAGTGCATGAATTGTTGTCTAAAACAAAAAAGAATGATGCACTTTATGGCTGGATCTGTTTTTATCACTTTCTGAATTGAACGTTGAAAATGAGCTTATCTCAGCCAGCAGAGATGTCAAATCACAGTAATGCAAACTCAGTCAGAGACATAGATTTTCACTTGCAACTTGCTTTAACATGTTTAACAGTGCATGAATTGTTGTCTAAAACAAAAAAGAATGATGCATTTTATGGCTGGATCTGTTTTATCACTTTCTGAATTGGACGTTGAAAATGAGCTTATCTCAGCCAGCAGAGAGGTCAAATCACAGTAATGCAAACTCAGTCAGAGACATAGATTTTCACTTGCAACTTGCTTTAACATGTTTAACAGTGCATGAATTGTTGTCTAAAACAAAAAAGAATGATGCATTTTATGGCTGGATCTGTTTTTATCACTTTCTGAATTGAACGTTGAAAATGAGCTTATCTCAGCCAGCAGAGATGTCAAATCACAGTAATGCAAACTCAGTCAGAGACATAGATTTTCACTTGCAACTTGCTTTAACATGTTTAACAGTGCATGAATTGTTGTCTAAAACAAAAAAGAATGATGCATTTTATGGCTGGATCTGTTTTATCACTTTCTGAATTGGACGTTGAAAATGAGCTTATCTCAGCCAGCAGAGAGGTCAAATCACAGTAATGCAAACTCAGTCAGAGACATAGATTTTCACTTGCAACTTGCTTTAACATGTTTAACAGTGCATGAATTGTTGTCTAAAACAAAAAAGAATGATGCATTTTATGGCTGGATCTGTTTTTATCACTTTCTGAATTGGACGTTGAAAATGAGCTTATCTCAGCCAGCAGAGAGGTCAAATCACAGTAATGCAAACTCAGTCAGAGACATAGATTTTCACTTGCAACTTGCTTTAACATGTTTAACAGTGCATGAATTGTTGTCTAAAACAAAAAAGAATGATGCATTTTATGGCTGGATCTGTTTTTATCACTTTCTGAATTGGACGTTGAAAATGAGCTTATCTCAGCCAGCAGAGAGGTCAAATCACAGTAATGCAAACTCAGTCAGAGACATAGATTTTCACTTGCAACTTGCTTTAACATGTTTAACAGTGCATGAATTGTTGTCTAAAACAAAAAAGAATGATGCATTTTATGGCTGGATCTGTTTTATCACTTTCTGAATTGGACGTTGAAAATGAGCTTTGCTCAGCCAGCAGAGAGGTCAAATCACAGTAATGCAAACTCAGTCAGAGACATAGATTTTCACTTGCAACTTGCTTTAACATGTTTAACAGTGCATGAAATGTTGTCTAAAACAAAAAGAATGATGCATTTTAGTGGCTGGATCTGGTTTTATCACTTTCTGAATTCAACGTTGAAAATGAGCTGTTCAGAGCCAGCAGAGGTCAAAATAAGCAGTAATGCAAACTCAGTCAGAGACATAGATTTTCACTTGCAACTTGCTTTAACATGTTTAACAGTGCATGAATTGTTTTCTAAAACAAAAAAGAATGATGCATTTTAGTGGCTGGATCTGGTTTTATCACATTCTGAAATGAACGTTGAAAATGAGCTTTTCAGAGCCAGCAGAGGTCTTAAATAAGCAGTAATGCAAACTCAGTCATAGACATAGATTTTTACTTGCAACTTTCTTAAACATATTTAACAGTGCATGAAATGTTGTCTAAAACAAAAAGAAAATGCTTTTTAGTAGCTGGATCTGGTTTTATCACATTCTGAATTGGACGTTGAAAATGAGCTTATCTCAGCCAGCAGAGAGGTCAAATCACAGTAATGCAAACTCAGTCAGAGACATAGATTTTCACTTGCAACTTGCTTTAACATGTTTAACAATGCATGAATTGTTGTCTAAAACAAAAAAGAATGATGCATTTTATGGCTGGATCTGTTTTTATCACTTTCTGAATTGGACGTTGAAAATGAGCTTATCTCAGCCAGCAGAGAGGTCAAATCACAGTAATGCAAACTCAGTCAGAGACATAGATTTTCACTTGCAACTTGCTTTAACATGTTTAACAGTGCATGAATTGTTGTCTAAAACAAAAAAGAATGATGCATTTTATGGCTGGATCTGTTTTTATCACTTTCTGAATTGGACGTTGAAAATGAGCTTATCTCAGCCAGCAGAGAGGTCAAATCACAGTAATGCAAACTCAGTCAGAGACATAGATGTTCACTTGCAACTTGCTTTAACATGTTTAACAGTGCATGAATTGTTGTCTAAAACAAAAAAGAATGATGCATTTTATGGCTGGATCTGTTTTTATCACTTTCTGAATTGGACGTTGAAAAAGAGCTTATCTCAGCCAGAAGAGAGGTCAAATCACAGTAATGCAAACTCAGTCAGAGACAAAGATTTTTACCTGCAACTTGCTTTAACATGTTTACAAGTGCATGAAATGTTGTCTAAAACAAAAAAAGAATGATGCATTTTATGGCTGGATCTGTTTTTATCACTTTCTGAATTGGACGTTGAAAATGAGCTTATCTCAGCCAGCAGAGAGGTCAAATCACAGTAATGCAAACTCAGTCAGAGACATAGATTATCACTTGCAACTTGCTTTAACATGTTTAACAGTGCATGAATTGTTGTCTAAAACAAAAAAGAATGATGCATTTTATGGCTGGAACTGGTTTTATCACATTCTGAATTGAACGTTGAAAATGAGCTTTTCAGAGCCAGCAGAGGTCAAAATAAGCAGTAATGCAAACTCAGTCATAGACATAGATTTTCACTTGCAACTTGCTTTAACATGTTTAACAGTGCATGAATTGTTGTCTAAAACAAAAAAGAATGATGCATTTTATGGCTGGATCTGTTTTTATCACTTTCTGAATTGGACGTTGAAAATGAGCTTATCTCAGCCAGCAGAGAGGTCAAATCACAGTAATGCAAACTCAGTCAGAGACATAGATTTTCACTTGCAACTTGCTTTAACATGTTTAACAGTGCATGAATTGTTGTCTAAAACAAAAAAGAATGATGCATTTTATGGCTGGATCTGTTTTTATCACTTTCTGAATTGGACGTTGAAAATGAGCTTATCTCAGCCAGCAGAGAGGTCAAATCACAGTAATGCAAACTCAGTCAGAGACATAGATTTTCACTTGCAACTTGCTTTAACATGTTTAACAGTGCATGAAATGTTGTCTAAAACAAAAAGAATGATGCATTTTAGTGGCTGGATCTGTTTTTATCACATTCTGAATTGAACGTTAAAAATGAGCTTTTCAGAGCCAGCAGAGGTCAAAATAAGCAGTAATGCAAACTCAGTCAGAGACATAGATTTTCGCTTGCAACTTTCTTAAACATATTTAACAGTGCATGAAATGTTGTCTAAAACATAAAGAAAATGCTTTTTAGTAGCTGGATCTGGTTTTATCACATTCTGAATTGAACGTTGAAAATGAGCTTTTCAAAGCCAGCAGAGGTCAAAATAAGCAGTAATGCAAACTCAGTCATAGACATAGATTTTCACTTGCAACTTGCTTTAACATATTTAACAGTGCCTGAAATGTTGTCTAAAACAAAAAGAATGATGCATTTTAGTGGCTGGATCTGTTTTTATCACTTTCTGAATTGGACGTTGAAAATGAGCTTTGCTCAGCCAGCAGAGAGGTCAAATCACAGTAATGCAAACTCAGTCAGAGACATAGATTTTCACTTGCAACTTGCTTTAACATGTTTAACAGTGCATGAAATGTTGTCTAAAACAAAAAGAATGATGCATTTTAGTGGCTGGATCTGGTTTTATCACTTTCTGAATTCAACGTTGAAAATGAGCTGTTCAGAGCCAGCAGAGGTCAAAATAAGCAGTAATGCAAACTCAGTCAGAGACATAGATTTTCACTTGCAACTTGCTTTAACATGTTTAACAGTGCATGAATTGTTTTCTAAAACAAAAAAGAATGATGCATTTTAGTGGCTGGATCTGGTTTTATCACATTCTGAATTGAACGTTGAAAATGAGCTTTTCAGAGCCAGCAGAGGTCTTAAATAAGCAGTAATGCAAACTCAGTCATAGACATAGATTTTTACTTGCAACTTTCTTAAACATATTTAACAGTGCATGAAATGTTGTCTAAAACAAAAAGAAAATGCTTTTTAGTAGCTGGATCTGGTTTTATCACATTCTGAATTGGACGTTGAAAATGAGCTTATCTCAGCCAGCAGAGAGGTCAAATCACAGTAATGCAAACTCAGTCAGAGACATAGATTTTCACTTGCAACTTGCTTTAACATGTTTAACAATGCATGAATTGTTGTCTAAAACAAAAAAGAATGATGCATTTTATGGCTGGATCTGTTTTTATCACTTTCTGAATTGGACGTTGAAAATGAGCTTATCTCAGCCAGCAGAGAGGTCAAATCACAGTAATGCAAACTCAGTCAGAGACATAGATTTTCACTTGCAACTTGCTTTAACATGTTTAACAGTGCATGAATTGTTGTCTAAAACAAAAAAGAATGATGCATTTTATGGCTGGATCTGTTTTTATCACTTTCTGAATTGGACGTTGAAAATGAGCTTATCTCAGCCAGCAGAGAGGTCAAATCACAGTAATGCAAACTCAGTCAGAGACATAGATGTTCACTTGCAACTTGCTTTAACATGTTTAACAGTGCATGAATTGTTGTCTAAAACAAAAAAGAATGATGCATTTTATGGCTGGATCTGTTTTTATCACTTTCTGAATTGGACGTTGAAAATGAGCTTATCTCAGCCAGAAGAGAGGTCAAATCACAGTAATGCAAACTCAGTCAGAGACAAAGATTTTTACCTGCAACTTGCTTTAACATGTTTACAAGTGCATGAAATGTTGTCTAAAACAAAAAAAGAATGATGCATTTTATGGCTGGATCTGTTTTTATCACTTTCTGAATTGGACGTTGAAAATGAGCTTATCTCAGCCAGCAGAGAAGTCAAATCACAGTAATGCAAACTCAGTCAGAGACATAGATTATCACTTGCAACTTGCTTTAAAATTTTTATCAGTGCATGAATTGTTGTCTAAAACAAAAAAGAATGATGCATTTTATGGCTGGAACTGGTTTTATCACATTCTGAATTGAACGTTGAAAATGAGCTTTTCAGAGCCAGCAGAGGTCAAAATAAGCAGTAATGCAAACTCAGTCATAGACATAGATTTTCACTTGCAACTTGCTTTAACATGTTTAACAGTGCATGAATTGTTGTCTAAAACAAAAAAGAATGATGCATTTTATGGCTGGATCTGTTTTTATCACTTTCTGAATTGGACGTTGAAAATGAGCTTATCTCAGCCAGCAGAGAGGTCAAATCACAGTAATGCAAACTCAGTCAGAGACATAGATTTTCACTTGCAACTTGCTTTAACATGTTTAACAGTGCATGAATTGTTGTCTAAAACAAAAAAGAATGATGCATTTTATGGCTGGATCTGTTTTTATCACTTTCTGAATTGGACGTTGAAAATGAGCTTATCTCAGCCAGCAGAGAGGTCAAATCACAGTAATGCAAACTCAGTCAGAGACATAGATTTTCACTTGCAACTTGCTTTAACATGTTTAACAGTGGATGAATTGTTGTCTAAAACAAAAAAGAATGATGCATTTTATGGCTGGATCTGTTTTTATCACTTTCTGAATTGGACGTTGAAAATGAGCTTATCTCAGCCAGCAGAGAGGTCAAATCACAGTAATGCAAACTCAGTCAGAGACATAGATTTTCACTTGCAACTTGCTTTAACATGTTTAACAGTGCATGAAATGTTGTCTAAAACAAAAAGAATGATGCATTTTAGTGGCTGGATCTGTTTTTATCACATTCTGAATTGAACGTTGAAAATGAGCTTTTCAGAGCCAGCAGAGGTCAAAATAAGCAGTAATGCAAACTCAGTCAGAGACATAGATTTTCGCTTGTAACTTTCTTAAACATATTTAACAGTGCATGAAATGTTGTCTAAAACATAAAGAAAATGCTTTTTAGTAGCTGGATCTGGTTTTATCACATTCTGAATTGAACGTTGAAAATGAGCTTTTCAAAGCCAGCAGAGGTCAAAATAAGCAGTAATGCAAACTCAGTCATAGACATAGATTTTCACTTGCAACTTGCTTTAACATATTTAACAGTGCCTGAAATGTTGTCTAAAACAAAAAGAATGATGCATTTTAGTGGCTGGATCTGTTTTTATCACTTTCTGAATTGGACGTTGAAAATGAGCTTTGCTCAGCCAGCAGAGAGGTCAAATCACAGTAATGCAAACTCAGTCAGAGACATAGATTTTCACTTGCAACTTGCTTTAACATGTTTAACAGTGCATGAAATGTTGTCTAAAACAAAAAGAATGATGCATTTTAGTGGCTGGATCTGGTTTTATCACTTTCTGAATTCAACGTTGAAAATGAGCTGTTCAGAGCCAGCAGAGGTCAAAATAAGCAGTAATGCAAACTCAGTCAGAGACATAGATTTTCACTTGCAACTTGCTTTAACATGTTTAACAGTGCATGAATTGTTTTCTAAAACAAAAAAGAATGATGCATTTTAGTGGCTGGATCTGGTTTTATCACATTCTGAATTGAACGTTGAAAATGAGCTTTTCAGAGCCAGCAGAGGTCTTAAATAAGCAGTAATGCAAACTCAGTCATAGACATAGATTTTTACTTGCAACTTTCTTAAACATATTTAACAGTGCATGAAATGTTGTCTAAAACAAAAAGAAAATGCTTTTTAGTAGCTGGATCTGGTTTTATCACATTCTGAATTGGACGTTGAAAATGAGCTTATCTCAGCCAGCAGAGAGGTCAAATCACAGTAATGCAAACTCAGTCAGAGACATAGATTTTCACTTGCAACTTGCTTTAACATGTTTAACAATGCATGAATTGTTGTCTAAAACAAAAAAGAATGATGCATTTTATGGCTGGATCTGTTTTTATCACTTTCTGAATTGGACGTTGAAAATGAGCTTATCTCAGCCAGCAGAGAGGTCAAATCACAGTAATGCAAACTCAGTCAGAGACATAGATTTTCACTTGCAACTTGCTTTAACATGTTTAACAGTGCATGAATTGTTGTCTAAAACAAAAAAGAATGATGCATTTTATGGCTGGATCTGTTTTTATCACTTTCTGAATTGGACGTTGAAAATGAGCTTATCTCAGCCAGCAGAGAGGTCAAATCACAGTAATGCAAACTCAGTCAGAGACATAGATGTTCACTTGCAACTTGCTTTAACATGTTTAACAGTGCATGAATTGTTGTCTAAAACAAAAAAGAATGATGCATTTTATGGCTGGATCTGTTTTTATCACTTTCTGAATTGGACGTTGAAAATGAGCTTATCTCAGCCAGAAGAGAGGTCAAATCACAGTAATGCAAACTCAGTCAGAGACAAAGATTTTTACCTGCAACTTGCTTTAACATGTTTACAAGTGCATGAAATGTTGTCTAAAACAAAAAAAGAATGATGCATTTTATGGCTGGATCTGTTTTTATCACTTTCTGAATTGGACGTTGAAAATGAGCTTATCTCAGCCAGCAGAGAAGTCAAATCACAGTAATGCAAACTCAGTCAGAGACATAGATTATCACTTGCAACTTGCTTTAAAATTTTTATCAGTGCATGAATTGTTGTCTAAAACAAAAAAGAATGATGCATTTTATGGCTGGAACTGGTTTTATCACATTCTGAATTGAACGTTGAAAATGAGCTTTTCAGAGCCAGCAGAGGTCAAAATAAGCAGTAATGCAAACTCAGTCATAGACATAGATTTTCACTTGCAACTTGCTTTAACATGTTTAACAGTGCATGAATTGTTGTCTAAAACAAAAAAGAATGATGCATTTTATGGCTGGATCTGTTTTTATCACTTTCTGAATTGGACGTTGAAAATGAGCTTATCTCAGCCAGCAGAGAGGTCAAATCACAGTAATGCAAACTCAGTCAGAGACATAGATTTTCACTTGCAACTTGCTTTAACATGTTTAACAGTGCATGAATTGTTGTCTAAAACAAAAAAGAATGATGCATTTTATGGCTGGATCTGTTTTTATCACTTTCTGAATTGGACGTTGAAAATGAGCTTATCTCAGCCAGCAGAGAGGTCAAATCACAGTAATGCAAACTCAGTCAGAGACATAGATTTTCACTTGCAACTTGCTTTAACATGTTTAACAGTGGATGAATTGTTGTCTAAAACAAAAAAGAATGATGCATTTTATGGCTGGATCTGTTTTTATCACTTTCTGAATTGGACGTTGAAAATGAGCTTATCTCAGCCAGCAGAGAGGTCAAATCACAGTAATGCAAACTCAGTCAGAGACATAGATTTTCACTTGCAACTTGCTTTAACATGTTTAACAGTGCATGAAATGTTGTCTAAAACAAAAAGAATGATGCATTTTAGTGGCTGGATCTGTTTTTATCACATTCTGAATTGAACGTTGAAAATGAGCTTTTCAGAGCCAGCAGAGGTCAAAATAAGCAGTAATGCAAACTCAGTCAGAGACATAGATTTTCGCTTGTAACTTTCTTAAACATATTTAACAGTGCATGAAATGTTGTCTAAAACATAAAGAAAATGCTTTTTAGTAGCTGGATCTGGTTTTATCACATTCTGAATTGAACGTTGAAAATGAGCTTTTCAAAGCCAGCAGAGGTCAAAATAAGCAGTAATGCAAACTCAGTCATAGACATAGATTTTCACTTGCAACTTGCTTTAACATATTTAACAGTGCCTGAAATGTTGTCTAAAACAAAAAGAATGATGCATTTTAGTGGCTGGATCTGTTTTTATCACTTTCTGAATTGGACGTTGAAAATGAGCTTATCTCAGCCAGCAGAAAGGTCAAATCACAGTAATGCAAACTCAGTCAGAGACATAGATTTTCACTTGCAACTTGCTTTAACATGTTTAACAGTGCATGAAATGTTGTCTAAAACAAAAAGAATGATGCATTTTAGTGGCTGGATCTGTTTTTATCACATTCTGAATTGAACGTTGAAAATGAGCTTTTCAGAGCCAGCAGAGGTCAAAATAAGCAGTAATGCAAACTCAGTCAGAGACATAGATTTTCGCTTGTAACTTTCTTAAACATATTTAACAGTGCATGAAATGTTGTCTAAAACATAAAGAAAATGCTTTTTAGTAGCTGGATCTGGTTTTATCACATTCTGAATTGAACGTTGAAAATGAGCTTTTCAAAGCCAGCAGAGGTCAAAATAAGCAGTAATGCAAACTCAGTCATAGACATAGATTTTCACTTGCAACTTGCTTTAACATATTTAACAGTGCCTGAAATGTTGTCTAAAACAAAAAGAATGATGCATTTTAGTGGCTGGATCTGTTTTTATCACTTTCTGAATTGGACGTTGAAAATGAGCTTATCTCAGCCAGCAGAAAGGTCAAATCACAGTAATGCAAACTCAGTCAGAGACATAGATTTTCACTTGCAACTTGCTTTAACATGTTTAACAGTGCATGAAATGTTGTCTAAAACAAAAAGAATAATGCATTTTAGTGGCAGGATCTGTTTTTATCACATTCTGAATTGAACGTTGAAAATGAGCTTTTCAGAGCCAGCAGAGGTCAAAATAAGCAGTAATGCAAACTCAGTCAGAGACATAGATTTTCGCTTGCAACTTTCTTAAACATATTTAACAGTGCATGAAATGTTGTCTAAAACAAAAAGAAAATGCTTTTTAGTAGCTGGATCTGGTTTTATCACATTCTGAATTGAACGTTGAAAATGAGCTTTTCAGAGCCAGCAGAGGTCAAAATAAGCAGTAATGCAAACTCAGTCATAGACATAGATTTTCACTTGCAACTTGCTTTAACATATTTAACAGTGCCTGAAATGTTGTCTAAAACAAAAAGAATGATGCATTTTAGTGGCTGGATCTCTTTTTATCACTTTCTGAATTGGACGTTGAAAATGAGCTTATCTCAGCCAGCAGAAAGGTCAAATCACAGTAATGCAAACTCAGTCAGAGACATAGATTTTCACTTGCAACTTGCTTTAACATGTTTAACAGTGCATGAAATGTTGTCTAAAACAAAAAGAATAATGCATTTTAGTGGCAGGATCTGTTTTTATCACATTCTGAATTGAACGTTGAAAATGAGCTTTTCAGAGCCAGCAGAGGTCAAAATAAGCAGTAATGCAAACTCAGTCAGAGACATAGATTTTCGCTTGCAACTTTCTTAAACATATTTAACAGTGCATGAAATGTTGTCTAAAACAAAAAGAAAATGCTTTTTAGTAGCTGGATCTGGTTTTATCACATTCTGAATTGAACGTTGAAAATGAGCTTTTCAGAGCCAGCAGAGGTCAAAATAAGCAGTAATGCAAACTCAGTCATAGACATAGATTTTCACTTGCAACTTGCTTTAACATATTTAACAGTGCCTGAAATGTTGTCTAAAACAAAAAGAATGATGCATTTTAGTGGCTGGATCTCTTTTTATCACTTTCTGAATTGGACGTTGAAAATGAGCTTATCTCAGCCAGCAGAGAAGTCAAATCACAGTAATGCAAACTCAGTCAGAGACATAGATTTTCACTTGCAACTTGCTTTAACATGTTTAACAGTGCATGAAATGTTGTCTAAAACAAAAAGAATGATGCATTTTAGTGGCTGGATCTGTTTTTATCACATTCTGAATTGAACGTTGAAAATGAGCTTTTCAGAGCCAGCAGAGGTCAAAATAAGCAGTAATGCAAACTCAGTCAGAGTAATAGATTTTCGCTTGCAACTTTCTTAAACATATTTAACAGTGCATGAAATGTTGTCTAAAACATAAAGAAAATGCTTTTTAGTAGCTGGATCTAGTTTTATCACATTCTGAATTGAACGTTGAAAATGAGCTTTTCAAAGCCAGCAGAGGTCAAAATAAGCAGTAATGCAAACTCAGTCATAGACATAGATTTTCACTTGCAACTTGCTTTAACATATTTAACAGTGCCTGAAATGTTGTCTAAAACAAAAAGAATGATGCATTTTAGTGGCTGGATCTGTTTTTATCACTTTCTGAATTGGACGTTGAAAATGAGCTTATCTCAGCCAGCAGAAAGGTCAAATCACAGTAATGCAAACTCAGTCAGAGACATAGATTTTCACTTGCAACTTGCTTTAACATGTTTAACAGTGCATGAAATGTTGTCTAAAACAAAAAGAATAATGCATTTTAGTGGCAGGATCTGTTTTTATCACATTCTGAATTGAACGTTGAAAATGAGCTTTTCAGAACCAGCAGAGGTCAAAATAAGCAGTAATGCAAACTCAGTCAGAGACATAGATTTTCGCTTGCAACTTTCTTAAACATATTTAACAGTGCATGAAATGTTGTCTAAAACAAAAAGAAAATGCTTTTTAGTAGCTGGATCTGGTTTTATCACATTCTGAATTGAACGTTGAAAATGAGCTTTTCAGAGCCAGCAGAGGTCAAAATAAGCAGTAATGCAAACTCAGTCATAGACATAGATTTTCACTTGCAACTTGCTTTAACATATTTAACAGTGCCTGAAATGTTGTCTAAAACAAAAAGAATGATGAATTTTAGTGGCTGGATCTCTTTTTATCACTTTCTGAATTGGACGTTGAAAATGAGCTCATCTCAGCCAGCAGAGAGGTCAAATCACAGTAATGCAAACTCAGTCAGAGACATAGATTTTCACTTGCAACTTGCTTTAACATGTTTAACAGTGCATGAATTGTTGTCTAAAACAAAAAAGAATGATGCATTTTATGGCTGGATCTCTTTTTATCACTTTCTGAATTGGACGTTGAAAATGAGCTTATCTCAGCCAGCAGAGAGGTCAAATCACAGTAATGCAAACTCAGTCAGAGACATAGATTTTCACTTGCAACTTGCTTTAACATGTTTAACAGTGCATGAATTGTTGTCTAAAACAAAAAAGAATGATGCATTTTATGGCTGGATCTGTTTTTATCACTTTCTGAATTGAACGTTGAAAATGAGCTTATCTCAGCCAGCAGAGAGGTCAAATCACAGTAATGCAAACTCAGTCATAGACATAGATTTTCACTTGCAACTTGCTTTAACATGTTTAACAGTGCAAGAAATGTTGTCTAAAACAAAAAGAAAATGCTTTTTAGTGGCTGGATCTGGTTTTATCACATTCTGAATTGAACGTTGAAAATGAGCTTTTCAGAGCCAGCAGAGGTCTTAAATAAGCAGTAATGCAAACTCAGTCAGAGACATAGATTTTTACTTGCAACTTGCTTTAACATGTTTAACAGTGCATGAAATGTTGTCTAAAACAAAAAGAATGATGCATTTTAGTGGCTGGATCTGGTTTTATCACATTCTGAATTGAACGTTGAAAATGAGCTTATCTCAGCCAGCAGAGACGTCAAATCACAGTAATGCAAACTCAGTCAGAGACATAGATTTTCACTTGCAACTTGCTTTAACATGTTTAACAGTGCATGAATTGTTGTCTAAAACAAAAAAGAATGATGCATTTTATGGCTGGATCTGTTTTTGTCACTTTCTGAATTAAAGTTGAAAATGAGCTTATCTCAGCCAGCAGAGAGGTCAAATCACAGTAATGCAAACTCAGTCAGAGACATAGATTTTCACTTGCAACTTGCTTTAACATGTTTAACAGTGCATGAATTGTTGTCTAAAACAAAAAAGAATGATGCATTTTATGGCTGGATCTGTTTTTATCACTTTCTGAATTGGACGTTGAAAATGAGCTTATCTCAGCCAGCAGAGAGGTCAAATCACAGTAATGCAAACTCAGTCAGAGACATAGATTTTCACTTGCAACTTGCTTTAACATGTTTAACAGTGCATGAATTGTTGTCTAAAACAAAAAAGAATGATGCATTTTATGGCTGGATCTGTTTTTATCACTTTCTGAATTGGACGTTGAAAATGAGCTTATCTCAGCCAGCAGAGAGGTCAAATCACAGTAATGCAAACTCAGTCAGAGACATAGATGTTCACTTGCAACTTGCTTTAACATGTTTAACAGTGCATGAATTGTTGTCTAAAACAAAAAAGAATGATGCTTTTTATGGCTGGATCTGTTTTTATCACTTTCTGAATTGGACGTTGAAAATGAGCTTATCTCAGCCAGCAGAGAGGTCAAATCATAGTAATGCAAACTCAGTCAGAGACATAGATTATCACTTGCAACTTGCTTTAACATGTTTAACAGTGCATGAATTGTTGTCTAAAACAAAAAAGAATGATGCATTTTATGGCTGGATCTAGTTTTATCACATTCTGAATTGAACGTTGAAAATGAGCTTTTCAGAGCCAGCAGAGGTCAAAATAAGCAGTAATGCAAACTCAGTCATAGACATAGATTTTCACTTGCAACTTGCTTTAACATGTTTAACAGTGCATGAATTGTTGTCTAAAACAAAAAAGAATGATGCATTTTATGGCTGGATCTGTTTTTATCACTTTCTGAATTGGACGTTGAAAATGAGCTTATCTCAGCCAGCAGAGAGGTCAAATCACAGTAATGCAAACTTAGTCAGAGACATAGATTTTTACTTGCAACTTGCTTTAACATGTTTAACAGTGCATGAATTGTTGTCTAAAACAAAAAAGAATGATGCATTTTATGGCTGGATCTGTTTTTATCACTTTCTGAATTGGACGTTGAAAATGAGCTTATCTCAGCCAGCAGAGAGGTCAAATCACAGTAATGCAAACTCAGTCAGAGACATAGATTTTCACTCGCAACTTGCTTTAACATGTTTAACAGTGCATGAAATGTTGTCTAAAACAAAAAGAAAATGCTTTTTAGTAGCTGGATCTGGTTTTATCACATTCTGAATTGAACGTTGAAAATGAGCTTTTCAGAGCCAGCAGAGGTCAAAATAAGCAGTAATGCAAACTCAGTCATAGACATAGATTTTCACTTGCAACTTGCTTTAACATATTTAACAGTGCCTGAAATGTTGTCTAAAACAAAAAGAATGATGCATTTTAGTGGCTGGATCTGTTTTTATCACTTTCTGAATTGGACGTTGAAAATGAGCTTATCTCAGCCAGCAGAAGGGTCAAATCACAGTAATGCAAACTCAGTCAGAGACATAGATTTTCACTTGCAACTTGCTTTAACATGTTTAACAGTGCATGAAATGTTGTCTAAAACAAAAAGAATAATGCATTTTAGTGGCAGGATCTGTTTTTATCACATTCTGAATTGAACGTTGAAAATGAGCTTTTCAGAGCCAGCAGAGGTCAAAATAAGCAGTAATGCAAACTCAGTCAGAGACAGATTTTCACTTGCAACTTTCTTAAACATATTTAACAGTGCATGAAATGTTGTCTAAAACAAAAAGAATGATGCATTTTAGTGGCTGGATCTGTTTTTAGCACTTTCTGAATTGGACGTTGAAAATGAGCTTATCTCAGCCAGCAGAGAGGTCAAATCACAGTAATGCAAACTCAGTCAGAGACATAGATTTTCACTTGCAACTTGCTTTAACATATTTAACAGTGCCTGAAATGTTGTCTTAATCAAAAAGAATGATGCTTTTTAGTGGCTGGAACTGGTTTTATCACATTCTAAATTGAACGTTGAAAATGAGCTTATCTCAGCCAGCAGAAGGGTCAAATCACAGTAATGCAAACTCAGTCAGAGACATAGATTTTCACTTGCAACTTGCTTTAACATGTTTAACAGTGCATGAATTGTTGTCTAAAACAAAAAAGAATGATGCATTTTATGGCTGGATCTGTTTTTATCACTTTCTGAATTGGACGTTGAAAATGAGCTTATCTCAGCCAGCAGAGAGGTCAAATCACAGTAATGCAAACTCAGTCAGAGACATAGATGTTCACTTGCAACTTGCTTTAACATGTTTAACAGTGCATGAATTGTTGTCTAAAACAAAAAAGAATGATGCATTTTATGGCTGGATCTGTTTTTATCACTTTCTGAATTGGACGTTGAAAATGAGCTTATCTCAGCCAGCAGAGAGGTCAAATCATAGTAATGCAAACTCAGTCAGAGACATAGATTATCACTTGCAACTTGCTTTAACATGTTTAACAGTGCATGAATTGTTGTCTAAAACAAAAAAGAATGATGCATTTTATGGCTGGATCTAGTTTTATCACATTCTGAATTGAACGTTGAAAATGAGCTTTTCAGAGCCAGCAGAGGTCAAAATAAGCAGTAATGCAAACTCAGTCATAGACATAGATTTTCACTTGCAACTTGCTTTAACATGTTTAACAGTGCATGAATTGTTGTCTAAAACAAAAAAGAATGATGCATTTTATGGCTGGATCTCTTTTTATCACTTTCTGAATTGGACGTTGAAAATGAGCTTATCTCAGCCAGCAGAGAGGTCAAATCACAGTAATGCAAACTTAGTCAGAGACATAGATTTTTACTTGCAACTTGCTTTAACATGTTTAACAGTGCATGAATTGTTGTCTAAAACAAAAAAGAATGATGCATTTTATGGCTGGATCTGTTTTTATCACTTTCTGAATTGGACGTTGAAAATGAGCTTATCTCAGCCAGCAGAGAGGTCAAATCACAGTAATGCAAACTCAGTCAGAGACATAGATTTTCACTTGCAACTTGCTTTAACATGTTTAACAGTGCATGAAATGTTGTCTAAAACAAAAAGAAAATGCTTTTTAGTAGCTGGATCTGGTTTTATCACATTCTGAATTGAACGTTGAAAATGAGCTTTTCAGAGCCAGCAGAGGTCAAAATAAGCAGTAATGCAAACTCAGTCATAGACATAGATTTTCACTTGCAACTTGCTTTAACATATTTAACAGTGCCTGAAATGTTGTCTAAAACAAAAAGAATGATGCATTTTAGTGGCTGGATCTGTTTTTATCACTTTCTGAATTGGACGTTGAAAATGAGCTTATCTCAGCCAGCAGAAGGGTCAAATCACAGTAATGCAAACTCAGTCAGAGACATAGAGTTTCACTTGCAACTTGCTTTAACATGTTTAACAGTGCATGAAATGTTGTCTAAAACAAAAAGAATAATGCATTTTAGTGGCAGGATCTGTTTTTATCACATTCTGAATTGAACGTTGAAAATGAGCTTTTCAGAGCCAGCAGAGGTCAAAATAAGCAGTAATGCAAACTCAGTCAGAGACAGATTTTCACTTGCAACTTTCTTAAACATATTTAACAGTGCATGAAATGTTGTCTAAAACAAAAAGAATGATGCATTTTAGTGGCTGGATCTGTTTTTAGCACTTTCTGAATTGGACGTTGAAAATGAGCTTATCTCAGCCAGCAGAGAGGTCAAATCACAGTAATGCAAACTCAGTCAGAGACATAGATTTTCACTTGCAACTTGCTTTAACATGTTTAACAGTGCATGAATTGTTGTCTAAAACAAAAAGAATGATGCATTTTAGTGGCTGGATCTGTTTTTATCACATTCTGAATTGAACGTTGAAAATGAGCTTTTCAGAGCCAGCAGAGGTCAAAATAAGCAGTAATGCAAACTCAGTCAGAGACATAGATTTTCGCTTGCAACTTTCTTAAACATATTTAACAGTGCATGAAATGTTGTCTAAAACAAAAAGAAAATGCTTTTTAGTAGCTGGATCTGGTTTTATCACATTCTGAATTGAACGTTGAAAATGAGCTTTTCAGAGCCAGCAGAGGTCAAAATAAGCAGTAATGCAAACTCAGTCATAGACATAGATTTTCACTTGCAACTTGCTTTAACATATTTAACAGTGCCTGAAATGTTGTCTTAATCAAAAAGAATGATGCATTTTAGTGGCTGGATCTCTTTTTATCACTTTCTGAATTGGACGTTGAAAATGAGCTCATCTCAGCCAGCAGAGAGGTCAAATCACAGTAATGCAAACTCAGTCAGAGACATAGATTTTCACTTGCAACTTGCTTTAACATGTTTAACAGTGCATGAATTGTTGTCTAAAACAAAAAAGAATGATTCATTTTATGGCTGGATCTGTTTTTATCACTTTCTGAATTGAACGTTGAAAATGAGCTTATCTCAGCCAGCAGAGAGGTCAAATCACAGTAATGCAAACTCAGTCAGAGACATAGATTTTCACTTGCAACTTGCTTTAACATGTTTAACAGTGCATGAATTGTTGTCTAAAACAAAAAAGAATGATGCATTTTATGGCTGGATCTGTTTTTATCACTTTCTGAATTGAACGTTGAAAATGAGCTTATCTCAGCCAGCAGAGAGGTCAAATCACAGTAATGCAAACTCAGTCAGAGACATAGATTTTCACTTGCAACTTGCTTTAACATGTTTAACAGTGCATGAATTGTTGTCTAAAACAAAAAGAATGATGCATTTTAGTGGCTGGATCTGTTTTTATCACATTCTGAATTGAACGTTGAAAATGAGCTTTTCAGAGCCAGCAGAGGTCAAAATAAGCAGTAATGCAAACTCAGTCAGAGACATAGATTTTCGCTTGCAACTTTCTTAAACATATTTAACAGTGCATGAAATGTTGTCTAAAACAAAAAGAAAATGCTTTTTAGTAGCTGGATCTGGTTTTATCACATTCTGAATTGAACGTTGAAAATGAGCTTTTCAGAGCCAGCAGAGGTCAAAATAAGCAGTAATGCAAACTCAGTCATAGACATAGATTTTCACTTGCAACTTGCTTTAACATATTTAACAGTGCCTGAAATGTTGTCTTAATCAAAAAGAATGATGCATTTTAGTGGCTGGATCTCTTTTTATCACTTTCTGAATTGGACGTTGAAAATGAGCTCATCTCAGCCAGCAGAGAGGTCAAATCACAGTAATGCAAACTCAGTCAGAGACATAGATTTTCACTTGCAACTTGCTTTAACATGTTTAACAGTGCATGAATTGTTGTCTAAAACAAAAAAGAATGATTCATTTTATGGCTGGATCTGTTTTTATCACTTTCTGAATTGAACGTTGAAAATGAGCTTATCTCAGCCTGCAGAGAGGTCAAATCACAGTAATGCAAACTCAGTCAGAGACATAGATTTTCACTTGCAACTTGCTTTAACATGTTTAACAGTGCATGAATTGTTGTCTAAAACAAAAAAGAATGATGCATTTTATGGCTGGATCTGTTTTTATCACTTTCTGAATTGAACGTTGAAAATGAGCTTATCTCAGCCAGCAGAGAGGTCAAATCACAGTAATGCAAACTCAGTCAGAGACATAGATTTTCACTTGCAACTTGCTTTAACATGTTTACAGTGCATGAAATGTTGTCTAAAACAAAAAGAATAATGCATTTTAGTGGCAGGATCTGTTTTTATCACATTCTGAATTGAACGTTGAAAATGAGCTTTTCAGAGCCAGCAGAGGTCAAAATAAGCAGTAATGCAAACTCAGTCAGAGACAGATTTTCACTTGCAACTTTCTTAAACATATTTAACAGTGCATGAAATGTTGTCTAAAACAAAAAGAATGATGCATTTTAGTGGCTGGATCTGTTTTTATCACTTTCTGAATTGGACGTTGAAAATGAGCTTATCTCAGCCAGCAGAGAGGTCAAATCACAGTAATGCAAACTCAGTCAGAGACATAGATTTTCACTTGCAACTTGCTTTAACATGTTTAACAGTGCATGAATTGTTGTCTAAAACAAAAAAGAATGATGCATTTTATGGCTGGATCTGTTTTTATCACTTTCTGAATTGGACGTTGAAAATGAGCTTATCTCAGCCAGCAGAGAGGTCAAATCACAGTAATGCAAACTCAGTCAGAGACATAGATTTTCACTTGCAACTTGCTTTAACATGTTTAACAGTGCATGAATTGTTGTCTAAAACAAAAAAGAATGATGCATTTTATGGCTGGATCTGTTTTTATCACTTTCTGAATTGATTGTTGAAAATGAGCTTATCTCAGCCAGCAGAGAGGTCAAATCACAGTAATGCAAACTCAGTCAGAGACATAGATTTTCACTTGCAACTTGCTTTAACATGTTTAACAGTGCATGAAATGTTGTCTAAAACAAAAAGAATGATGCATTTTAGTGGCTGGATCTGTTTTTATCACATTCTGAATTGAACGTTGAAAATGAGCTTTTCAGAGCCAGCAGAGGTCAAAATAAGCAGTAATGCAAACTCAGTCAGAGACATAGATTTTCGCTTGCAACTTTCTTAAACATATTTAACAGTGCATGAAATGTTGTCTAAAACAAAAAGAAAATGCTTTTTAGTAGCTGGATCTGGTTTTATCACATTCTGAATTGAACGTTGAAAATGAGCTTTTCAGAGCCAGCAGAGGTCAAAATAAGCAGTAATGCAAACTCAGTCATAGACATAGATTTTCACTTGCAACTTGCTTTAACATATTTAACAGTGCCTGAAATGTTGTCTAAAACAAAAAGAATGATGCATTTTAGTGGCTGGATCTCTTTTTATCACTTTCTGAATTGGACGTTGAAAATGAGCTCATCTCAGCCAGCAGAGAGGTCAAATCACAGTAATGCAAACTCAGTCAGAGACATAGATTTTCACTTGCAACTTGCTTTAACATGTTTAACAGTGCATGAATTGTTGTCTAAAACAAAAAAGAATGATGCATTTTATGGCTGGATCTGTTTTTAGCACTTTCTGAATTCAACGTTGAAAATGAGCTGTTCTCAGCCAGCAGAGAGGTCAAATCACAGTAATGCAAACTCAGTCAGAGACATAGATTTTCACTTGCAACTTGCTTTAACATGTTTAACAGTGCATGAAATGTTGTCTAAAACAAAAAGAAAATGCTTTTTAGTGGCTGGATCTGGTTTTATCACATTCTGAATTGAACGTTGAAAATGAGCTTTTCAGAGCCAGCAGAGGTCTTAAATAAGCAGTAATGCAAACTCAGTCAGAGACATAGATTTTTACTTGCAACTTGCTTTAACATGTTTAACAGTGCATGAAATGTTGTCTAAAACAAAAAGAATGATGCATTTTAGTGGCTGGATCTGGTTTTATCACATTCTGAATTGAACGTTGAAAATGAGCTTATCTCAGCCAGCAGAGACGTCAAATCACAGTAATGCAAACTCAGTCAGAGACATAGATTTTCACTTGCAACTTGCTTTAACATGTTTAACAGTGCATGAATTGTTGTCTAAAACAAAAAAGAATGATGCATTTTATGGCTGGATCTGTTTTTATCACTTTCTGAATTGGACGTTGAAAATGAGCTTATCTCAGCCAGCAGAGAGGTCAAATCACAGTAATGCAAACTCAGTCAGAGACATAGATTTTCACTTGCAACTTGCTTTAACATGTTTAACAGTGCATGAATTGTTGTCTAAAACAAAAAAGAATGATGCATTTTATGGCTGGATCTGTTTTTATCACTTTCTGAATTGGACGTTGAAAATGAGCTTATCTCAGCCAGCAGAGAGGTCAAATCACAGTAATGCAAACTCAGTCAGAGACATAGATTTTCACTTGCAACTTGCTTTAACATGTTTAACAGTGCATGAATTGTTGTCTAAAACAAAAAAGAATGATGCATTTTATGGCTGGATCTGTTTTTATCACTTTCTGAATTGATTGTTGAAAATGAGCTTATCTCAGCCAGCAGAGAGGTCAAATCACAGTAATGCAAACTCAGTCAGAGACATAGATTTTCACTTGCAACTTGCTTTAACATGTTTAACAGTGCATGAAATGTTGTCTAAAACAAAAAGAATGATGCATTTTAGTGGCTGGATCTGTTTTTATCACATTCTGAATTGAACGTTGAAAATGAGCTTTTCAGAGCCAGCAGAGGTCAAAATAAGCAGTAATGCAAACTCAGTCAGAGACATAGATTTTCGCTTGCAACTTTCTTAAACATATTTAACAGTGCATGAAATGTTGTCTAAAACAAAAAGAAAATGCTTTTTAGTAGCTGGATCTGGTTTTATCACATTCTGAATTGAACGTTGAAAATGAGCTTTTCAGAGCCAGCAGAGGTCAAAATAAGCAGTAATGCAAACTCAGTCATAGACATAGATTTTCACTTGCAACTTGCTTTAACATATTTAACAGTGCATGAAATGTTGTCTAAAACAAAAAGAAAATGCTTTTTAGTAGCTGGATCTGGTTTTATCACATTCTGAATTGAACGTTGAAAATGAGCTTTTCAGAGCCAGCAGAGGTCAAAATAAGCAGTAATGCAAACTCAGTCATAGACATAGATTTTCACTTGCAACTTGCTTTAACATATTTAACAGTGCCTGAAATGTTGTCTAAAACAAAAAGAATGATGCATTTTAGTGGCTGGATCTGTTTTTATCACTTTCTGAATTGGACGTTGAAAATGAGCTTATCTCAGCCAGCAGAAGGGTCAAATCACAGTAATGCAAACTCAGTCAGAGACATAGAGTTTCACTTGCAACTTGCTTTAACATGTTTAACAGTGCATGAAATGTTGTCTAAAACAAAAAGAATAATGCATTTTAGTGGCAGGATCTGTTTTTATCACATTCTGAATTGAACGTTGAAAATGAGCTTTTCAGAGCCAGCAGAGGTCAAAATAAGCAGTAATGCAAACTCAGTCAGAGACAGATTTTCACTTGCAACTTTCTTAAACATATTTAACAGTGCATGAAATGTTGTCTAAAACAAAAAGAATGATGCATTTTAGTGGCTGGATCTGTTTTTAGCACTTTCTGAATTGGACGTTGAAAATGAGCTTATCTCAGCCAGCAGAGAGGTCAAATCACAGTAATGCAAACTCAGTCAGAGACATAGATTTTCACTTGCAACTTGCTTTAACATGTTTAACAGTGCATGAATTGTTGTCTAAAACAAAAAGAATGATGCATTTTAGTGGCTGGATCTGTTTTTATCACATTCTGAATTGAACGTTGAAAATGAGCTTTTCAGAGCCAGCAGAGGTCAAAATAAGCAGTAATGCAAACTCAGTCAGAGACATAGATTTTCGCTTGCAACTTTCTTAAACATATTTAACAGTGCATGAAATGTTGTCTAAAACAAAAAGAAAATGCTTTTTAGTAGCTGGATCTGGTTTTATCACATTCTGAATTGAACGTTGAAAATGAGCTTTTCAGAGCCAGCAGAGGTCAAAATAAGCAGTAATGCAAACTCAGTCATAGACATAGATTTTCACTTGCAACTTGCTTTAACATATTTAACAGTGCCTGAAATGTTGTCTTAATCAAAAAGAATGATGCATTTTAGTGGCTGGATCTCTTTTTATCACTTTCTGAATTGGACGTTGAAAATGAGCTCATCTCAGCCAGCAGAGAGGTCAAATCACAGTAATGCAAACTCAGTCAGAGACATAGATTTTCACTTGCAACTTGCTTTAACATGTTTAACAGTGCATGAATTGTTGTCTAAAACAAAAAAGAATGATTCATTTTATGGCTGGATCTGTTTTTATCACTTTCTGAATTGAACGTTGAAAATGAGCTTATCTCAGCCAGCAGAGAGGTCAAATCACAGTAATGCAAACTCAGTCAGAGACATAGATTTTCACTTGCAACTTGCTTTAACATGTTTAACAGTGCATGAATTGTTGTCTAAAACAAAAAAGAATGATGCATTTTATGGCTGGATCTGTTTTTATCACTTTCTGAATTGAACGTTGAAAATGAGCTTATCTCAGCCAGCAGAGAGGTCAAATCACAGTAATGCAAACTCAGTCAGAGACATAGATTTTCACTTGCAACTTGCTTTAACATGTTTAACAGTGCATGAATTGTTGTCTAAAACAAAAAGAATGATGCATTTTAGTGGCTGGATCTGTTTTTATCACATTCTGAATTGAACGTTGAAAATGAGCTTTTCAGAGCCAGCAGAGGTCAAAATAAGCAGTAATGCAAACTCAGTCAGAGACATAGATTTTCGCTTGCAACTTTCTTAAACATATTTAACAGTGCATGAAATGTTGTCTAAAACAAAAAGAAAATGCTTTTTAGTAGCTGGATCTGGTTTTATCACATTCTGAATTGAACGTTGAAAATGAGCTTTTCAGAGCCAGCAGAGGTCAAAATAAGCAGTAATGCAAACTCAGTCATAGACATAGATTTTCACTTGCAACTTGCTTTAACATATTTAACAGTGCCTGAAATGTTGTCTTAATCAAAAAGAATGATGCATTTTAGTGGCTGGATCTCTTTTTATCACTTTCTGAATTGGACGTTGAAAATGAGCTCATCTCAGCCAGCAGAGAGGTCAAATCACAGTAATGCAAACTCAGTCAGAGACATAGATTTTCACTTGCAACTTGCTTTAACATGTTTAACAGTGCATGAATTGTTGTCTAAAACAAAAAAGAATGATTCATTTTATGGCTGGATCTGTTTTTATCACTTTCTGAATTGAACGTTGAAAATGAGCTTATCTCAGCCTGCAGAGAGGTCAAATCACAGTAATGCAAACTCAGTCAGAGACATAGATTTTCACTTGCAACTTGCTTTAACATGTTTAACAGTGCATGAATTGTTGTCTAAAACAAAAAAGAATGATGCATTTTATGGCTGGATCTGTTTTTATCACTTTCTGAATTGAACGTTGAAAATGAGCTTATCTCAGCCAGCAGAGAGGTCAAATCACAGTAATGCAAACTCAGTCAGAGACATAGATTTTCACTTGCAACTTGCTTTAACATGTTTACAGTGCATGAAATGTTGTCTAAAACAAAAAGAATAATGCATTTTAGTGGCAGGATCTGTTTTTATCACATTCTGAATTGAACGTTGAAAATGAGCTTTTCAGAGCCAGCAGAGGTCAAAATAAGCAGTAATGCAAACTCAGTCAGAGACAGATTTTCACTTGCAACTTTCTTAAACATATTTAACAGTGCATGAAATGTTGTCTAAAACAAAAAGAATGATGCATTTTAGTGGCTGGATCTGTTTTTATCACTTTCTGAATTGGACGTTGAAAATGAGCTTATCTCAGCCAGCAGAGAGGTCAAATCACAGTAATGCAAACTCAGTCAGAGACATAGATTTTCACTTGCAACTTGCTTTAACATGTTTAACAGTGCATGAATTGTTGTCTAAAACAAAAAAGAATGATGCATTTTATGGCTGGATCTGTTTTTATCACTTTCTGAATTGGACGTTGAAAATGAGCTTATCTCAGCCAGCAGAGAGGTCAAATCACAGTAATGCAAACTCAGTCAGAGACATAGATTTTCACTTGCAACTTGCTTTAACATGTTTAACAGTGCATGAATTGTTGTCTAAAACAAAAAAGAATGATGCATTTTATGGCTGGATCTGTTTTTATCACTTTCTGAATTGATTGTTGAAAATGAGCTTATCTCAGCCAGCAGAGAGGTCAAATCACAGTAATGCAAACTCAGTCAGAGACATAGATTTTCACTTGCAACTTGCTTTAACATGTTTAACAGTGCATGAAATGTTGTCTAAAACAAAAAGAATGATGCATTTTAGTGGCTGGATCTGTTTTTATCACATTCTGAATTGAACGTTGAAAATGAGCTTTTCAGAGCCAGCAGAGGTCAAAATAAGCAGTAATGCAAACTCAGTCAGAGACATAGATTTTCGCTTGCAACTTTCTTAAACATATTTAACAGTGCATGAAATGTTGTCTAAAACAAAAAGAAAATGCTTTTTAGTAGCTGGATCTGGTTTTATCACATTCTGAATTGAACGTTGAAAATGAGCTTTTCAGAGCCAGCAGAGGTCAAAATAAGCAGTAATGCAAACTCAGTCATAGACATAGATTTTCACTTGCAACTTGCTTTAACATATTTAACAGTGCCTGAAATGTTGTCTAAAACAAAAAGAATGATGCATTTTAGTGGCTGGATCTCTTTTTATCACTTTCTGAATTGGACGTTGAAAATGAGCTCATCTCAGCCAGCAGAGAGGTCAAATCACAGTAATGCAAACTCAGTCAGAGACATAGATTTTCACTTGCAACTTGCTTTAACATGTTTAACAGTGCATGAATTGTTGTCTAAAACAAAAAAGAATGATGCATTTTATGGCTGGATCTGTTTTTAGCACTTTCTGAATTCAACGTTGAAAATGAGCTGTTCTCAGCCAGCAGAGAGGTCAAATCACAGTAATGCAAACTCAGTCAGAGACATAGATTTTCACTTGCAACTTGCTTTAACATGTTTAACAGTGCATGAAATGTTGTCTAAAACAAAAAGAAAATGCTTTTTAGTGGCTGGATCTGGTTTTATCACATTCTGAATTGAACGTTGAAAATGAGCTTTTCAGAGCCAGCAGAGGTCTTAAATAAGCAGTAATGCAAACTCAGTCAGAGACATAGATTTTTACTTGCAACTTGCTTTAACATGTTTAACAGTGCATGAAATGTTGTCTAAAACAAAAAGAATGATGCATTTTAGTGGCTGGATCTGGTTTTATCACATTCTGAATTGAACGTTGAAAATGAGCTTATCTCAGCCAGCAGAGACGTCAAATCACAGTAATGCAAACTCAGTCAGAGACATAGATTTTCACTTGCAACTTGCTTTAACATGTTTAACAGTGCATGAATTGTTGTCTAAAACAAAAAAGAATGATGCATTTTATGGCTGGATCTGTTTTTATCACTTTCTGAATTGGACGTTGAAAATGAGCTTATCTCAGCCAGCAGAGAGGTCAAATCACAGTAATGCAAACTCAGTCAGAGACATAGATTTTCACTTGCAACTTGCTTTAACATGTTTAACAGTGCATGAATTGTTGTCTAAAACAAAAAAGAATGATGCATTTTATGGCTGGATCTGTTTTTATCACTTTCTGAATTGGACGTTGAAAATGAGCTTATCTCAGCCAGCAGAGAGGTCAAATCACAGTAATGCAAACTCAGTCAGAGACATAGATTTTCACTTGCAACTTGCTTTAACATGTTTAACAGTGCATGAATTGTTGTCTAAAACAAAAAAGAATGATGCATTTTATGGCTGGATCTGTTTTTATCACTTTCTGAATTGATTGTTGAAAATGAGCTTATCTCAGCCAGCAGAGAGGTCAAATCACAGTAATGCAAACTCAGTCAGAGACATAGATTTTCACTTGCAACTTGCTTTAACATGTTTAACAGTGCATGAAATGTTGTCTAAAACAAAAAGAATGATGCATTTTAGTGGCTGGATCTGTTTTTATCACATTCTGAATTGAACGTTGAAAATGAGCTTTTCAGAGCCAGCAGAGGTCAAAATAAGCAGTAATGCAAACTCAGTCAGAGACATAGATTTTCGCTTGCAACTTTCTTAAACATATTTAACAGTGCATGAAATGTTGTCTAAAACAAAAAGAAAATGCTTTTTAGTAGCTGGATCTGGTTTTATCACATTCTGAATTGAACGTTGAAAATGAGCTTTTCAGAGCCAGCAGAGGTCAAAATAAGCAGTAATGCAAACTCAGTCATAGACATAGATTTTCACTTGCAACTTGCTTTAACATATTTAACAGTGCCTGAAATGTTGTCTAAAACAAAAAGAATGATGCATTTTAGTGGCTGGATCTCTTTTTATCACTTTCTGAATTGGACGTTGAAAATGAGCTCATCTCAGCCAGCAGAGAGGTCAAATCACAGTAATGCAAACTCAGTCAGAGACATAGATTTTCACTTGCAACTTGCTTTAACATGTTTAACAGTGCATGAATTGTTGTCTAAAACAAAAAAGAATGATGCATTTTATGGCTGGATCTGTTTTTAGCACTTTCTGAATTCAACGTTGAAAATGAGCTGTTCTCAGCCAGCAGAGAGGTCAAATCACAGTAATGCAAACTCAGTCAGAGACATAGATTTTCACTTGCAACTTGCTTTAACATGTTTAACAGTGCATGAAATGTTGTCTAAAACAAAAAGAAAATGCTTTTTAGTGGCTGGATCTGGTTTTATCACATTCTGAATTGAACGTTGAAAATGAGCTTTTCAGAGCCAGCAGAGGTCTTAAATAAGCAGTAATGCAAACTCAGTCAGAGACATAGATTTTTACTTGCAACTTGCTTTAACATGTTTAACAGTGCATGAAATGTTGTCTAAAACAAAAAGAATGATGCATTTTAGTGGCTGGATCTGGTTTTATCACATTCTGAATTGAACGTTGAAAATGAGCTTATCTCAGCCAGCAGAGACGTCAAATCACAGTAATGCAAACTCAGTCAGAGACATAGATTTTCACTTGCAACTTGCTTTAACATGTTTAACAGTGCATGAATTGTTGTCTAAAACAAAAAAGAATGATGCATTTTATGGCTGGATCTGTTTTTATCACTTTCTGAATTGGACGTTGAAAATGAGCTTATCTCAGCCAGCAGAGAGGTCAAATCACAGTAATGCAAACTCAGTCAGAGACATAGATTTTCACTTGCAACTTGCTTTAACATGTTTAACACTGCATGAATTGTTGTCTAAAACAAAAAAGAATGATGCATTTTATGGCTGGATCTGTTTTTATCACTTTCTGAATTGGACGTTGAAAATGAGCTTATCTCAGCCAGCAGAGAGGTCAAATCACAGTAATGCAAACTCAGTCAGAGACATAGATTTTCACTTGCAACTTGCTTTAACATGTTTAACACTGCATGAATTGTTGTCTAAAACAAAAAAGAATGATGCATTTTATGGCTGGATCTGTTTTTATCACTTTCTGAATTGATTGTTGAAAATGAGCTTATCTCAGCCAGCAGAGAGGTCAAATCACAGTAATGCAAACTCAGTCAGAGACATAGATTTTCACTTGCAACTTGCTTTAACATGTTTAACAGTGCATGAAATGTTGTCTAAAACAAAAAGAATGATGCATTTTAGTGGCTGGATCTGTTTTTATCACATTCTGAATTGAACGTTGAAAATGAGCTTTTCAGAGCCAGCAGAGGTCAAAATAAGCAGTAATGCAAACTCAGTCAGAGACATAGATTTTCGCTTGCAACTTTCTTAAACATATTTAACAGTGCATGAAATGTTGTCTAAAACAAAAAGAAAATGCTTTTTAGTAGCTGGATCTGGTTTTATCACATTCTGAATTGAACGTTGAAAATGAGCTTTTCAGAGCCAGCAGAGGTCAAAATCACAGTAATGCAAACTCAGTCATAGACATAGATTTTCACTTGCAACTTGCTTTAACATGTTTAACAGTGCATGAATTGTTGTCTAAAACAAAAAAGAATGATGCATTTTATGGCTGGATCTGTTTTTATCACTTTCTGAATTGGACGTTGAAAATGAGCTTATCTCAGCCAGCAGAAGGGTCAAATCACAGTAATGCAAACTCAGTCAGAGACATAGATTTTCACTTGCAACTTGCTTTAACATGTTTAACAGTGCATGAAATGTTGTCTAAAACAAAAAGAATAATGCATTTTAGTGGCTGGATCTGTTTTTATCACATTCTGAATTGAACGTTGAAAATGAGCTTTTCAGAGCCAGCAGAGGTCAAAATAAGCAGTAATGCAAACTCAGTCAGAGACAGATTTTCACTTGCAACTTTCTTAAACATATTTAACAGTGCATGAAATGTTGTCTAAAACAAAAAGATTGATGCATTTTAGTGGCTGGATCTGTTTTTATCACTTTCTGAATTGGACGTTGAAAATGAGCTTATCTCAGCCAGCAGAGAGGTCAAATCACAATAATGCAAACTCAGTCAGAGACATAGATTTTCACTTGCAACTTGCTTTAACATGTTTAACAGTGCATGAATTGTTGTCTAAAACAAAAAAGAATGATGCAATTTATGGCTGGATCTGTTTTTATCACTTTCTGAATTGGACGTTGAAAATGAGCTTATCTCAGCCAGCAGAGAGGTCAAATCACAGTAATGCAAACTCAGTCAGAGACATAGATATTCACTTGCAACTTGCTTTAACATGTTTAACAGTGCATGAAATGTTGTCTAAAACAAAAAGAAAATGCTTTTTAGTGGCTGGATCTGGTTTTTATCACATTCTGAATTGAACGTTGAAAATGAGCTTTTCAGAGCCAGCAGAGGTCTTAAATAAGCAGTAATGCAAACTCAGTCAGAGACATAGATTTTCACTTGCAACTTGCTTTAACATGTTTAACAGTGCATGAATTGTTGTCTAAAACAAAAAAGAATGATGCATTTTATGGCTGGATCTGTTTTTATCACTTTCTGAATTGGACGTTGAAAATGAGCTTATCTCAGCCAGCAGAGAGGTCAAATCACAGTAATGCAAACTCAGTCAGAGACATAGATTTTCACTTGCAACTTGCTTTAACATGTTTAACAGTGCATGAATTGTTGTCTAAAACAAAAAAGAATGATGCATTTTATGGCTGGATCTGTTTTTATCACTTTCTGAATTGGACGTTGAAAATGAGCTTATCTCAGCCAGCAGAGAGGTCAAATCACAGTAATGCAAACTCAGTCAGAGACATAGATTTTCACTTGCAACTTGCTTTAACATGTTTAACAGTGCATGAAATGTTGTCTAAAACAAAAAGAAAATGCTTTTTAGTAGCTGGATCTGGTTTTATCACATTCTGAATTGAACGTTGAAAATGAGCTTTTCAGAGCCAGCAGAGGTCAAAATAAGCAGTAATGCAAACTCAGTCATCGACATAGATTTTCACTTGCAACTTGCTTTAACATATTTAACAGTGCCTGAAATGTTGTCTAAAACAAAAAGAATGATGCATTTTAGTGGCTGGATCTGTTTTTATCACTTTCTGAATTGGACGTTGAAAATGAGCTTATCTCAGCCAGCAGAAGGGTCAAATCACAGTAATGCAAACTCAGTCAGAGACAAAGATTTTCACTTGCAACTTGCTTTAACATGTTTAACAGTGCATGAAATGTTGTCTAAAACAAAAAGAAAATGCTTTTTAGTGGCTGGATCTGTTTTTAGCACTTTCTGAATTGGACGTTGAAAATGAGCTTATCTCAGCCAGCAGAGAGGTCAAATCACAGTAATGCAAACTCAGTCAGAGACATAGATTTTCACTTGCAACTTGCTTTAACATGTTTAACAGTGCATGAATTGTTGTCTAAAACAAAAAGAATGATGCATTTTAGTGGCTGGATCTGTTTTTATCACATTCTGAATTGAACGTTGAAAATGAGCTTTTCAGAGCCAGCAGAGGTCAAAATAAGCAGTAATGCAAACTCAGTCAGAGACATAGATTTTCGCTTGCAACTTTCTTAAACATATTTAACAGTGCATGAAATGTTGTCTAAAACAAAAAGAAAATGCTTTTTAGTAGCTGGATCTGGTTTTATCACATTCTGAATTGAACGTTGAAAATGAGCTTTTCAGAGCCAGCAGAAGTCAAAATAAGCAGTAATGCAAACTCAGTCATAGACATAGATTTTCACTTGCAACTTGCTTTAACATATTTAACAGTGCCTGAAATGTTGTCTTAATCAAAAAGAATGATGCATTTTAGTGGCTGGATCTCTTTTTATCACTTTCTGAATTGGACGTTGAAAATGAGCTCATCTCAGCCAGCAGAGAGGTCAAATCACAGTAATGCAAACTCAGTCAGAGACATAGATTTTCACTTGCAACTTGCTTTAACATGTTTAACAGTGCATGAAATGTTGTCTAAAACAAAAAGAATAATGCATTTTAGTGGCAGGATCTGTTTTTATCACATTCTGAATTGAACGTTGAAAATGAGCTTTTCAGAGCCAGCAGAGGTCAAAATAAGCAGTAATGCAAACTCAGTCAGAGACAGATTTTCACTTGCAACTTTCTTAAACATATTTAACAGTGCATGAAATGTTGTCTAAAACAAAAAGAATGATGCATTTTAGTGGCTGGATCTGTTTTTATCACTTTCTGAATTGGACGTTGAAAATGAGCTTATCTCAGCCAGCAGAGAGGTCAAATCACAGTAATGCAAACTCAGTCAGAGACATAGATTTTCACTTGCAACTTGCTTTAACATGTTTAACAGTGCATGAATTGTTGTCTAAAACAAAAAAGAATGATGCATTTTATGGCTGGATCTGTTTTTATCACTTTCTGAATTGGACGTTGAAAATGAGCTTATCTCAGCCAGCAGAGAGGTCAAATCACAGTAATGCAAACTCAGTCAGAGACATAGATTTTCACTTGCAACTTGCTTTAACATGTTTAACAGTGCATGAATTGTTGTCTAAAACAAAAAAGAATGATGCATTTTATGGCTGGATCTGTTTTTATCACTTTCTGAATTGAACGTTGAAAATGAGCTTATCTCAGCCAGCAGAGAGGTCAAATCACAGTAATGCAAACTCAGTCAGAGACATAGATTTTCACTTGCAACTTGCTTTAACATGTTTAACAGTGCATGAAATGTTGTCTAAAACAAAAAGAATGATGCATTTTAGTGGCTGGATCTGTTTTTATCACATTCTGAATTGAACGTTGAAAATGAGCTTTTCAGAGCCAGCAGAGGTCAAAATAAGCAGTAATGCAAACTCAGTCAGAGACATAGATTTTCGCTTGCAACTTTCTTAAACATATTTAACAGTGCATGAAATGTTGTCTAAAACAAAAAGAAAATGCTTTTTAGTAGCTGGATCTGGTTTTATCACATTCTGAATTGAACGTTGAAAATGAGCTTTTCAGAGCCAGCAGAGGTCAAAATAAGCAGTAATGCAAACTCAGTCATAGACATAGATTTTCACTTGCAACTTGCTTTAACATATTTAACAGTGCCTGAAATGTTGTCTAAAACAAAAAGAATGATGCATTTTAGTGGCTGGATCTCTTTTTATCACTTTCTGAATTGGACGTTGAAAATGAGCTCATTTCAGCCAGCAGAGAGGTCAAATCACAGTAATGCAAACTCAGTCAGAGACATAGATTTTCACTTGCAACTTGCTTTAACATGTTTAACAGTGCATGAATTGTTGTCTAAAACAAAAAAGAATGATGCATTTTATGGCTGGATCTGTTTTTAGCACTTTCTGAATTCAACGTTGAAAATGAGCTGTTCTCAGCCAGCAGAGAGGTCAAATCACAGTAATGCAAACTCAGTCAGAGACATAGATTTTCACTTGCAACTTGCTTTAACATGTTTAACAGTGCATGAAATGTTGTCTAAAACAAAAAGAAAATGCTTTTTAGTGGCTGGATCTGGTTTTATCACATTCTGAATTGAACGTTGAAAATGAGCTTTTCAGAGCCAGCAGAGGTCTTAAATAAGCAGTAATGCAAACTCAGTCAGAGACATAGATTTTTACTTGCAACTTGCTTTAACATGTTTAACAGTGCATGAAATGTTGTCTAAAACAAAAAAAATGATACATTTTAGTGGCTGGATCTGGTTTTATCACATTCTGAATTGAACGTTAAAAATGAGCTTATCTCAGCCAGCAGAGACGTCAAATCACAGTAATGCAAACTCAGTCAGAGACATAGATTTTCACTTGCAACTTGCTTTAACATGTTTAACAGTGCATGAATTGTTGTCTAAAACAAAAAAGAATGATGCATTTTATGGCTGGATCTGTTTTTATCACTTTCTGAATTGGACGTTGAAAATGAGCTTATCTCAGCCAGCAGAGAGGTCAAATCACAGTAATGCAAACTCAGTCAGAGACATAGATTTTCACTTGCAACTTGCTTTAACATGTTTAACACTGCATGAATTGTTGTCTAAAACAAAAAAGAATGATGCATTTTATGGCTGGATCTGTTTTTATCACTTTCTGAATTGGACGTTGAAAATGAGCTTATCTCAGCCAGCAGAGAGGTCAAATCACAGTAATGCAAACTCAGTCAGAGACATAGATTTTCACTTGCAACTTGCTTTAACATGTTTAACACTGCATGAATTGTTGTCTAAAACAAAAAAGAATGATGCATTTTATGGCTGGATCTGTTTTTATCACTTTCTGAATTGATTGTTGAAAATGAGCTTATCTCAGCCAGCAGAGAGGTCAAATCACAGTAATGCAAACTCAGTCAGAGACATAGATTTTCACTTGCAACTTGCTTTAACATGTTTAACAGTGCATGAAATGTTGTCTAAAACAAAAAGAATGATGCATTTTAGTGGCTGGATCTGTTTTTATCACATTCTGAATTGAACGTTGAAAATGAGCTTTTCAGAGCCAGCAGAGGTCAAAATAAGCAGTAATGCAAACTCAGTCAGAGACATAGATTTTCGCTTGCAACTTTCTTAAACATATTTAACAGTGCATGAAATGTTGTCTAAAACAAAAAGAAAATGCTTTTTAGTAGCTGGATCTGGTTTTATCACATTCTGAATTGAACGTTGAAAATGAGCTTTTCAGAGCCAGCAGAGGTCAAAATCACAGTAATGCAAACTCAGTCATAGACATAGATTTTCACTTGCAACTTGCTTTAACATATTTAACAGTGCCTGAAATGTTGTCTAAAACAAAAAGAATGATGCATTTTAGTGGCTGGATCTCTTTTTATCACTTTCTGAATTGGACGTTGAAAATGAGCTCATCTCAGCCAGCAGAGAGGTCATATCACAGTAATGCAAACTCAGTCAGAGACATAGATTTTCACTTGCAACTTGCTTTAACATGTTTAACAGTGCATGAATTGTTGTCTAAAACAAAAAAGAATGATACATTTTATGGCTGGATCTGTTTTTATCACTTTCTGAATTGAACGTTGAAAATGAGCTCATCTCAGCCAGCAGAGAGGTCAAATCACAGTAATGCAAACTCAGTCAGAGACATAGATTTTCACTTGCAACTTGCTTTAACATGTTTAAGAGTGCATGAATTGTTGTCTAAAACAAAAAAGAATGATGCATTTTATGGCTGGATCTGTTTTTATCACTTTCTGAATTGAACGTTGAAAATGAGCTTATCTCAGCCAGCAGAAAGGTCAAATCACAGTAATGCAAACTCAGTCAGAGACATATATTTTCACTTGCAACTTGCTTTAACATGTTTAACAGTGCATGAAATGTTGTCTAAAACAAAAAGAATGATGCATTTTAGTGGCTGGATCTGTTTTTATCACATTCTGAATTGAACGTTGAAAATGAGCTTTTCAGAGCCAGCAGAGGTCAAAATAAGCAGTAATGCAAACTCAGTCGTAGACATAGATTTTCGCTTGCAACTTTCTTAAACATATTTAACAGTGCATGAAATGTTGTCTAAAACAAAAAGAAAATGCTTTTTAGTAGCTGGATCTGGTTTTATCACATTCTGAATTGAACGTTGAAAATGAGCTTTTCAGAGCCAGCAGAGGTCAAAATCACAGTAATGCAAACTCAGTCATAGACATAGATTTTCACTTGCAACTTGCTTTAACATGTTTAACAGTGCATGAAATGTTGTCTAAAACAAAAAGAATGATGCATTTTAGTGGCTGGATCTGGTTTTATCACTTTCTGAATTCAACGTTGAAAATGAGCTGTTCTCAGCCAGCAGAGGTCAAAATAAGCAGTAATGCAAACTCAGTCAGAGACATAGATTTTCACTTGCAACTTGCTTTAACATGTTTAACAGTGCATAAAAATGTTGTCTAAACAAAAAGAATGATGCATTTTAGTGGCTGGATCTGTTTTTATCACATTCTGAATTGAACGTTGAAAATGAGCTTTTCAGAGCCAGCAGAGGTCAAAATAAGCAGTAATGCAAACTCAGTCAGAGACATAGATTTTCACTTGCAACTTTCTTAAACATATTTAACAGTGCATGAAATGTTGTCTAAAACAAAAAGAAAATGCTTTTTAGTAGCTGGATCTGGTTTTATTACATTCTGAATTGAACGTTGAAAATGAGCTTTTCAGAGCCAGCAGAGGTCAAAATAAGCAGTAATGCAAACTCAGTCATAGACATAGATTTTCACTTGCAACTTGCTTTAACATATTTAACAGTGCATGAAATGTTGTCTAAAACAAAAAGAATGATGCATTTTATGGCTGGATCTGTTTTTATCACTTTCTGAATTTGACGTTGAAAATGAGCTTATCTCAGCCAGCAGAGAGGTCAAATCACAGTAATGCAAACTCAGTCAGAGACATAGATTTTCACTTGCAACTTGCTTTAACATGTTTAACAGTGCATGAATTGTTGTCTAAAACAAAAAAGAATGATGCATTTTATGGCTGGATCTCTTTTTATCACTTTCTGAATTGGACGTTGAAAATGAGCTTATCACAGCCAGCAGAGAGGTCAAATCACAGTAATGCAAACTCAGTCAGAGACATAGATTTTCACTTGCAACTTGCTTTAACATGTTTAACAGTGCATGAATTGTTGTCTAAAACAAAAAAGAATGATGCATTTTATGGCTGGATCTGTTTTTATCACTTTCTGAATTGAATGTTGAAAATGAGCTTATCTCAGCCAGCAGAGAGGTCAAATCACAGTAATGCAAACTCAGTCAGAGACATAGATTTTCACTTGCAACTTGCTTTAACATGTTTAACAGTGCATAAAATGTTGTCTAAAACAAAAAGAAAATGCTTTTTAGTGGCTGGATCTGGTTTTATAACATTCTGAATTGAACGTTGAAAATGAGCTTTTCAGAGCCAGCAGAGGTCTTAAATAAGCAGTAATGCAAACTCAGTCAGAGACATAGATTTTTACTTGCAACTTTCTTAAACATATTTAACAGTGCATGAAATGTTGTCTAAAACAAAAAGAAAATGCTTTTTATTAGCTGGATCTGGTTTTATCACATTCTGAATTGAACGTTGAAAATGAGCTTTTCAGAGCCAGCAGAGGTCAAAATAAGCAGTAATGCAAACTCAGTCATAGACATAGATTTTCACTTGCAACTTGCTTTAACATGTTTAACAGTGCATGAATTGTTGTCTAAAACAAAAAGAATGATGCATTTTAGTGGCTGGATCTGGTTTTATCACTTTCTGAATTCAACGTTGAAAATGAGCTGTTCAGAGCCAGCAGAGGTCAAAATAAGCAGTAATGCAAACTCAGTCAGAGACATAGATTTTCACTTGCAACTTGCTTTAACATGTTTAACAGTGCATGAAATGTTGTCTAAAACAAAAAAGAAAGATGCATTTTATGGCTGGATCTGTTTTTATCACTTTCTGAATTGGACGTTGAAAATGAGCTTATCTCAGCCAGCAGAGAGGTCAAATCACAGTAATGCAAACTCAGTCAGAGACATAGATTTTCACTTGCAACTTGCTTTAACATGTTTAACAGTGCATGAATTGTTGTCTAAAACAAAAAAGAATGATGCATTTTATGGCTGGATCTGTTTTTATCACTTTCTGAATTGGATGTTGAAAATGAGCTTATCTCAGCCAGCAGAGAGGTCAAATCACAGTAATGCAAACTCAGTCAGAGACATAGATTTTCACTTGCAACTTGCTTTAACATGTTTAACAGTGCATGAATTGTTGTCTAAAACAAAAAAGAATGATGCATTTTATGGCTGGATCTGTTTTTATCACTTTCTGAATTAGACGTTAAAAATGAGCTTATCTCAGCCAGCAGAGAAGTCAAATCACAGTAATGCAAACTCAGTCAGAGACATAGATTTTCACTTGCAACTTGCTTTAACATGTTTAACAGTGCATGAAATGTTGTCTAAAACAAAAAGAATGATGCATTTTAGTGGCTGGATCTGGTTTTATCACTTTCTGAGTTCAACGTTGAAAATGAGCTGTTCAGAGCCAGCAGAGGTCAAAATAAGCAGTAATGCAAACTCAGTCAGAGAAATAGATTTTCACTTGCAACTTGCTTTAACATGTTTAACAGTGCATGAAATGTTGTCTAAAACAAAAAGAAAATGCTTTTTAGTGGCTGGATCTGGTTTTATCACATTCTGAATTGAACGTTGAAAATGAGCTGTTCTCAGCCAGCAGAGGTCAAAATAAGCAGTAAAGCAAACTCAGTCAGAGACATAGATTTTCACTTGCAACTTGCTTTAACATGTTTAACAGTGCATGAAATGTTGTCTAAAACAAAAAGAATGATGCATTTTAGTGGCTGGAACTGGTTTTATCACATTCTGAATTGAACGTTGAAAATGAGCTTTTCAGAGCCAGCAGAGGTCAAAATAAGCAGTAATGCAAACTCAGTCAGAGACATAGATTTTCACTTGCAACTTTCTTAAACATATTTAACAGTGCATGAAATGTTGTCTAAAACAAAAAGAAAATGCTTTTTAGTAGCTGGATCTGGTTTTATCACATTCTGAATTGAACGTTGAAAATGAGCTTTTCAGAGCCAGCAGAGGTCAAAATAAGCAGTAATGCAAACTCAGTCAGAGACATAGATTTTCACTTGCAACTTGCTTTAACATATTTAACAGTGCATGAAATGTTGTCTAAAACAAAAAGAATGATGCATTTTATGGCTGGATCTCTTTTTATCACTTTCTGAATTGGACGTTGAAAATGAGCTTATCTCAGCCAGCAGAGAGGTCAAATCACAGTAATGCAAACTCAGTCAGAGACATAGATTTTCACTTGCAACTTGCTTTAACATGTGTAACAGTGCATGAAATGTTGTCTAAAACAAAAAAGAATGATGCATTTTATGGCTGGATCTGTTTTTATCACTTTCTGAATTGGACGTTGAAAATAAGCTTATCTCAGCCAGCAGAGAGGTCAAATCACAGTAATGCAAACTCAGTCAGAGACTAAGATTTTCAGTTGCAACTTGCTTTAACATGTTTAACAGTGCATGAATTGTTGTCTAAAACAAAAAGAATGATGCATTTTAATAGCTGGATCTGGTTTTATCACATTCTGAATTCAACGTTGAAAATGAGCTGTTCAGAGCCAGCAGAGGTCAAAATAAGCAGTAATGCAAACTCAGTCAGAGACATAGATTTTCACTTGCAACGTGCTTTAACATGTTTAACAGTGCATGAAATGTTGTCTAAAACAAAAAGAATGATGCATTTTAGTGGCTGGATCTGGTTTTATCACTTTCTGAATTCAACGTTGAAAATGAGCTGTTCAGAGCCAGCAGAGGTCAAAATAAGCAGTAATGCAAACTCAGTCAGAGACATAGATTTTCACTTGCAATTTGCTTTAACATATTTAACAGTGCATGAAATGTTGTCTAAAACAAAAAGAAAATGCTTTTTAGTGGCTGGATCTGGTTTTATCACATTCTGAATTGAACGTTGAAAATGAGCTGTTCTCAGCCAGCAGAGGTCAAAATAAGCAGTAATGCAAACTCAGTCATAGACATAGATTTTCACTTGCAACTTGCTTTAACATGTTTAACAGTGCATGAATTGTTGTCTAAAACAAAAAAGAATGATGCATTTTATGGCTGGATCTCTTTTTATCACTTTCTGAATTGGACGTTGAAAATGAGCTTATCACAGCCAGCAGAGAGGTCAAATCACAGTAATGCAAACTCAGTCAGAGACATAGATTTTCACTTGCAACTTGCTTTAACATGTTTAACAGTGCATGAATTGTTGTCTAAAACAAAAAAGAATGATGCATTTTATGGCTGGATCTGTTTTTATCACTTTCTGAATTGAACGTTGAAAATGAGCTTATCTCAGCCAGCAGAGAGGTCAAATCACAGTAATGCAAACTCAGTCAGAGACATAGATTTTCACTTGCAACTTGCTTTAACATGTTTAACAGTGCATAAAATGTTGTCTAAAACAAAAAGAAAATGCTTTTTAGTGGCTGGATCTGGTTTTATCACATTCTGAATTGAACGTTGAAAATGAGCTTTTCAGAGCCAGCAGAGGTCTTAAATAAGCAGTAATGCAAACTCAGTCAGAGACATAGATTTTTACTTGCAACTTTCTTAAACATATTTAACAGTGCATGAAATGTTGTCTAAAACAAAAAGAAAATGCTTTTTAGTAGCTGGATCTGGTTTTATCACATTCTGAATTGAACGTTGAAAATGAGCTTTTCAGAGCCAGCAGAGGTCAAAATAAGCAGTAATGCAAACTCAGTCATAGACATAGATTTTCACTTGCAACTTGCTTTAACATGTTTAACAGTGCATGAATTGTTGTCTAAAACAAAAAAGAATGATGCATTTTATGGCTGGATCTGTTTTTATCACTTTCTGAATTGGACGTTGAAAATGAGCTTATCTCAGCCAGCAGAGAGGTCAAATCACAGTAATGCAAACTCAGTCAGAGACATAGATTTTCACTTGCAACTTGCTTTAACATGTTTAACAGTGCATGAAATGTTGTCTAAAACAAAAAATAATAATGCATTTTATGGCTGGATCTGTTTTTATCACTTTCTGAATTGGACGTTGAAAATAAGCTTATCTCAGCCAGCAGAGAGGTCAAATCACAGTAATGCAAACTCAGTCAGAGACTAAGATTTTCACTTGCAACTTGCTTTAACATGTTTAACAGTGCATGAATTGTTGTCTAAAACAAAAAGAATGATGCATTTTAATAGCTGGATCTGGTTTTATCACATTCTGAATTCAACGTTGAAAATGAGCTGTTCAGAGCCAGCAGAGGTCAAAATAAGCAGTATTGCAAACTCAGTCAGAGACATAGATTTTCACTTGCAACTTGCTTTAACATGTTTAACAGTGCATGAAATGTCTAAAACAAAAAGAATGATGCATTTTAGTGGCTGGATCTGGTTTTATCACTTTCTGAATTCAACGTTGAAAATGAGCTGTTCAGAGCCAGCAGAGGTCAAAATAAGCAGTAATGCAAACTCAGTCAGAGACATAGATTTTCACTTGCAACTTGCTTTAACATGTTTAACAGTGCATGAAATGTTGTCTAAAACAAAAAAGAAAGATGCATTTTATGGCTGGATCTGTTCTTATCACTTTCTGAATTGGACGTTGAAAATGAGCTTATCTCAGCCAGCAGAGAGGTCAAATCACAGTAATGCAAACTCAGTCAGAGACATAGATTTTCACTTGCAACTTGCTTTAAAATGTTTAACAGTGCATGAATTGTTGTCTAAAACAAAAAAGAATGATGCATTTTATGGCTGGATCTGTTGTTATCACTTTCTGAATTGGACGTTGAAAATGAGCTTATCTCAGCCAGCAGAGAGGTCAAATCACAGTAATGCAAACTCAGTCAGAGACATAGATTTTCACTTGCAACTTGCTTTAACATGTTTAACAGTGCATGAAATGTTGTCTAAAACAATAAGAATGATGCATTTTAGTGGCTGGATCTGGTTTTATCACTTTCTGAGTTCAACGTTTAAAATGAGCTGTTCAGAGCCAGCAGAGGTCAAAATAAGCAGTAATGCAAACTCAGTCAGAGACATAGATTTTCACTTGCAACTTGCTTTAACATGTTTAACAGTGCATGAAATGTTATCTAAAACAAAAAGAAAATGCTTTTTAGTGGCTGGATCTGGTTTTATCACATTCTGAATTGAACGTTGAAAATGAGCTGTTCTCAGCCAGCAGAGGTCAAAATAAGCAGTAAAGCAAACTCAGTCAGAGACATAGATTTTCACTTGCAACTTGCTTTAACATGTTTAACAGTGCATGAAATGTTGTCTAAAACAAAAAGAATGATGCATTTTAGTGGCTGGATCTGTTTTTATCACATTCTGAATTGAACGTTGAAAATGAGCTTTTCAGAGCCAGCAGAGGTCAAAATAAGCAGTAATGCAAACTCAGTCAGAGACATAGATTTTCACTTGCAACTTTCTTAAACATATTTAACAGTGCATGAAATGTTGTCTAAAACAAAAAGAAAATGCTTTTTAGTAGCTGGATCTGGTTTTATCACATTCTGAATTGAACGTTGAAAATGAGCTTTTCAGAGCCAGCAGAGGTCAAAATAAGCAGTAATGCAAACTCAGTCAGAGACATAGATTTTCACTTGCAACTTGCTTTAACATATTTAACAGTGCATGAAATGTTGTCTAAAACAAAAAGAATGATGCATTTTATGGCTGGATCTGTTTTTATCACTTTCTGAATTGGACGTTGAAAATGAGCTTATCTCAGCCAGCAGAGAGGTCAAATCACAGTAATGCAAACTCAGTCAGAGACATAGATTTTCACTTGCAACTTGCTTTAACATGTTTAACAGTGCATGAAATGTTGTCTAAAACAAAAAAGAATGATGCATTTTATGGCTGGATCTGTTTTTATCACTTTCTGAATTGGACGTTGAAAATAAGCTTATCTCAGCCAGCAGAGAGGTCAAATCACAGTAATGCAAACTCAGTCAGAGACTAAGATTTTCACTTGCAACTTGCTTTAACATGTTTAACAGTGCATGAATTGTTGTCTAAAACAAAAAGAATGATGCATTTTAATAGCTGAATCTGGTTTTATCACATTCTGAATTCAACGTTGAAAATGAGCTGTTCAGAGCCAGCAGAGGTCAAAATAAGCAGTAATGCAAACTCAGTCAGAGACATAGATTTTCACTTGCAACTTGCTTTAACATGTTTAACAGTGCATGAAATGTTGTCTAAAACAAAAAGAATGATGCATTTTAGTGGCTGGATCTGGTTTTATCACTTTCTGAATTCAACGTTGAAAATGAGCTGTTCAGAGCCAGCAGAGGTCAAAATAAGCAGTAATGCAAACTCAGTCAGAGACATAGATTTTCACTTGCAACTTGCTTTAACATGTTTAACAGTGCATGAAATGTTGTCTAAAACAAAAAAGAATGATGCATTTTATGGCTGGATCTGTTTTTATCACTTTCTGAATTGGACGTTGAAAATGAGCTTATCTCAGCCAGCAGAGAGGTCAAATCACAGTAATGCAAACTCAGTCAGAGACATAGATTTTCACTTGCAACTTGCTTTAACATGTTTAACAGTGCATGAATTGTTGTCTAAAACAAAAAAGAATGATGCATTTTATGGCTGGATCTGTTTTTATCACTTTCTGAATTGGACGTTGAAAATGAGCTTATCTCAGCCAGCAGAGAGGTCAAATCACAGTAATGCAAACTCAGTCAGAGACATAGATTTTCACTTGCAACTTGCTTTAACATGTTTAACAGTGCATGAATTGTTGTCTAAAACAAAAAAGAATGATGCATTTTATGGCTGGATCTGTTTTTATCACTTTCTGAATTGGACGTTGAAAATGAGCTAATCTTAGCCAGCAGAGAGGTCAAATCACAGTAATGCAAACTCAGTCAGAGACATAGATTTTCACTTGCAACTTGCTTTAACATTTTTAACAGTGCATGAATTGTTGTCTAAAACAAAAAAGAATGATGCATTTTATGGCTGGATCTGTTTTTATCACTTTCTGAATTGGACGTTGAAAATGAGCTTATCTCAGCCAGCAGAGAGGTCAAATCACAGTAATGCAAACTCAGTCAGAGACATAGATTTTCACTTGCAACTTGCTTTAACATGTTTAACAGTGCATGAATTGTTGTCTAAAACAAAAAAGAATGATGCATTTTATGGCTGGATCTCTTTTTATCACTTTCTGAATTGGACGTTGAAAATGAGCTTATCTCAGCCAGCAGAGAGGTCAAATCACAGTAATGCAAACTCAGTCAGAGACATAGATTTTCACTTGCAACTTGCTTTAACATGTTTAACAGTGCATGAAATGTTGTCTAAAACAAAAAAGAATGATGCATTTTATGGCTGGATCTGTTTTTATCACTTTCTGAATTGGACGTTGAAAATGAGCTTATCTCAGCCAGCAGAGAGGTCAAATCACAGTAATGCAAACTCAGTCAGAGACATAGATTTTCACTTGCAACTTGCTTTAACATGTTTAACAGTGCATGAATTGTTGTCTAAAACAAAAAAAGAATAATGCATTTTATGGCTGGATCTGTTTTTATCACTTTCTGAATTGGACGTTGAAAATGAGCTTATCTCAGCCAGCAGAGAGGTCAAATCACAGTAATGCAAACTCAGTCAGAGACATAGATTTTCACTTGCAACTTGCTTTAACATGTTTAACAGGGCATGAAATGTTGTCTAAAACAAAAAAGAATGATGCATTTTATGGCTGGATCTGTTTTTATCACTTTCTGAATTGGACGTTGAAAATGAGCTTATCTCAGCCAGCAGAGAGGTCAAATCACAGTAATGCAAACTCAGTCAGAGACATAGATTTTCACTTGCAACTTGCTTTAACATGTTTAACAGTGCATGAATTGTTGTCTAAAACAAAAAAGAATGATGCATTTTATGGCTGGATCTGTTTTTATCACTTTCTGAATTGGACGTTGAAAATGAGCTTATCTCAGCCAGCAGAGAGGTCAAATCACAGTAATGCAAACTCAGTCATAGACATAGATTTTCACTTGCAACTTGCTTTAACATGTTTAACAGTGCATAAAATGTTGTCTAAAACAAAAAGAATGATGCATTTTAATAGCTGGATCTGGTTTTATCACATTCTGAATTGAATGTTGAAAATGAGCTTTTCAGAGCCAGCAGAGGTCAAAATAAGCAGTAATGCAAACTCAATCAGAGACATAGATTTTCACTTGCAACTTTCTTAAACATATTTAACAGTGCATGAAATGTTGTCTAAAACAAAAAGAAAATGCTTTGTAGTGGCTGGATCTGGTTTTATCTCATTCTGAATTGAACGTTGAAAATGAGCTTTTCAGAGCCAGCAGAGGTCAAAATGAGCAGTAATGCAAACTCAGTCAGAGACATAGATTTTCACTTGCAACTTGCTTTAACATGTTTAACAGTGCATGAAATGTTGTCTAAAACAAAAAGAATGATGCATTTTAGTCGCTGGATCTGTTTTTATCACATTCTGAATTGAACGTTGAAAATGAGCTTTTCAGAGCCAGCAGAGGTCAAATCACAGTAATGCAAACTCAGTCAGAGACATAGATTTTCACTTGCAACTTGCTTTAACATGTTTAACAGTGCATGAATTGTTGTCTAAAACAAAAAAGAATGATGCATTTTATGGCTGGATCTGTTTTTATCACTTTCTGAATTAGACGTTGAAAATGAGCTTATCTCAGCCAGAAGAGAGGTCAAATCACAGTAATGCAAACTCAGTCAGAGACATAGATTTTCACTTGCCACTTGCTTTAACATGTGTAACAGTGCATGAATTGTTGTCTAAAACAAAAAAGAATGATGCATTTTATGGCTGGATCTGTTTTTATCACTTTCTGAATTGGACGTTGAAAATGAGCTTATCTCAGCCAGCAGAGAGGTCAAATCACAGTAATGCAAACTCAGTCAGAGACATAGATTTTCACCTGCAACTTGCTTTAACATGTTTACAAGTGCATGAAATGTTGTCTAAAACAAAAAAGAATGATGCATTTTATGGCTGGATCTGTTTTATCACTTTCTGAATTGGACGTTGAAAATGAGCTTATCTCAGCCAGCAGAGAGGTCAAATCACAGTAATGCAAAATCAGTCAGAGACATAGATTTTCACTTGCAACTTGCTTTAACATGTTTAACAGTGCATGAATTGTTGTCTAAAACAAAAAAGAATGATGCATTTTATGGCTGGATCTGTTTTTATCACTTTCTGAATTGAACGTTGAAAATGAGCTTATCTCAGCCAGCAGAGAGGTCAAATCACAGTAATGCAAACTCAGTCAGAGACATAGATTTTCACTTGCAACTTGCTTTAACATGTTTAACAGTGCATGAATTGTTGTCTAAAACAAAAAAGAATGATGCATTTTATGGCTGGATCTGTTTTTATCACTTTCTGAATTGGACGTTGAAAATGAGCTTATCTCAGCCAGCAGAGAGGTCAAATCACAGTAATGCAAACTCAGTCAGAGACATAGATTTTCACTTGCAACTTGCTTTAACATGTTTAACAGTGCATGCATTGTTGTCTAAAACAAAAAAGAATGATGCATTTTATGGCTGGATCTGTTTTTATCACTTTCTGAATTGGACGTTGAAAATGAGCTTATCTCAGCCAGCAGAGAGGTCAAATCACAGTAATGCAAACTCAGTCAGAGACATAGATTTTCACTTGCAACTTGCTTTAACATGTTTAACAGTGCATGAATTGTTGTCTAAAACAAAAAAGAATGATGCATTTTATGGCTGGATCTGTTTTTATCACTTTCTGAATTGGACGTTGAAAATGAGCTTATCTCAGCCAGCAGAGAGGTCAAATCACAGTAATGCAAACTCAGTCAGAGACATAGATTTTCACTTGCAACTTGCTTTAACATGTTTAACAGTGCATGAATTGTTGTCTAAAACAAAAAAGAATGATGCATTTTATGGCTGGATCTCTTTTTATCACTTTCTGAATTGGACGTTGAAAATGAGCTTATCACAGCCAGCAGAGAGGTCAAATCACAGTAATGCAAACTCAGTCAGAGACATAGATTTTCACCTGCAACTTGCTTTAACATGTTTAACAGTGCATGAATTGTTGTCTAAAACAAAAAAGAATGATGCATTTTATGGCTGGATCTGTTTTTATCATTTTCTGAATTGGACGTTGAAAATGAGCTTATCTCAGCCAGCAGAGAGGTCAAATCACAGTAATGCAAACTCAGTCAGAGACATAGATTTTCACCTGCAACTTGCTTTAACATGTTTAACAGTGCATGAATTGTTGTCTAAAACAAAAAAGAATGATAAATTTTTGGCTGGATCTGTTTTTATCACTTTCTGAATTGGACGTTGAAAATGAGCTTATCTCAGCCAGCAGAGAGGTCAAATCACAGTAATGCAAACTCAGTCAGAGACATAGATTTTCACTTGCAACTTGCTTTAACATGTTTAACAGTGCATGAAATGTTGTCTAAAACAAAAAGAAAATGCTTTTTAGTGGCTGGATCTGGTTTTATCTCATTCTGAATTGAACGTTGAAAATGAGCTGTTCTCAGCGAGCAGAGGTCAAAATAAGCAGTAATGCAAACTCAGTCAGAGACATAGATTTTCACTTGCAACTTGCTTTAACATGTTTAACAGTGCATGAAATGTTGTCTAAAACAAAAAGAATGATGCATTTTAGTCGCTGGATCTGTTTTTATCACATTCTGAATTGAACGTTGAAAATGAGCTTTTCAGAGCCAGCAGAGGTCAAATCACAGTAATGCAAACTCAGTCAGAGACATAGATTTTCACTTGCAACTTGCTTTAACATGTTTAACAGTGCATGAATTGTTGTCTAAAACAAAAAAGAATGATGCATTTTATGGCTGGATCTGTTTTTATCACTTTCTGAATTGGACGTTGAAAATGAGCTTATCTCAGCCAGCAGAGAGGTCAAATCACAGTAATGCAAACTCAGTCAGAGACATAGATTTTCACTTGCAACTTGCTTTAACATTTTTAACAGTGCATGAATTGTTGTCTAAAACAAAAAAGAATGATGCATTTTATGGCTGGATCTGTTTTTATCACTTTCTGAATTGGACATTGAAAATGAGCTTATCTCAGCCAGCAGAGAGGTCAAATCACAGTAATGCAAACTCAGTCAGAGACATAGATTTTCACTTGCAACTTGCTTTAACATGTTTAACAGTGCATGAATTGTTGTCTAAAACAAAAAAGAATGATGCATTTTATGGCTGGATCTCTTTTTATCACTTTCTGAATTGGACGTTGAAAATGAGCTTATCTCAGCCAGCAGAGAGGTCAAATCACAGTAATGCAAACTCAGTCAGAGACATAGATTTTCACTTGCAACTTGCTTTAACATGTTTAACAGTGCATGAAATGTTGTCTAAAACAAAAAAGAATGATGCATTTTATGGCTGGATCTGTTTTTATCACTTTCTGAATTGGACGTTGAAAATGAGCTTATCTCAGCCAGCAGAGAGGTCAAATCACAGTAATGCAAACTCAGTCAGAGACATAGATTTTCACTTGCAACTTGCTTTAACATGTTTAACAGTGCATGAATTGTTGTCTAAAACAAAAAAAGAATAATGCATTTTATGGCTGGATCTGTTTTTATCACTTTCTGAATTGGACGTTGAAAATGAGCTTATCTCAGCCAGCAGAGAGGTCAAATCACAGTAATGCAAACTCAGTCAGAGACATAGATTTTCACTTGCAACTTGCTTTAACATGTTTAACAGGGCATGAAATGTTGTCTAAAACAAAAAAGAATGATGCATTTTATGGCTGGATCTGTTTTTATCACTTTCTGAATTGGACGTTGAAAATGAGCTTATCTCAGCCAGCAGAGAGGTCAAATCACAGTAATGCAAACTCAGTCAGAGACATAGATTTTCACTTGCAACTTGCTTTAACATGTTTAACAGTGCATGAATTGTTGTCTAAAACAAAAAAGAATGATGCATTTTATGGCTGGATCTGTTTTTATCACTTTCTGAATTGGACGTTGAAAATGAGCTTATCTCAGCCAGCAGAGAGGTCAAATCACAGTAATGCAAACTCAGTCATAGACATAGATTTTCACTTGCAACTTGCTTTAACATGTTTAACAGTGCATAAAATGTTGTCTAAAACAAAAAGAATGATGCATTTTAATAGCTGGATCTGGTTTTATCACATTCTGAATTGAATGTTGAAAATGAGCTTTTCAGAGCCAGCAGAGGTCAAAATAAGCAGTAATGCAAACTCAATCAGAGACATAGATTTTCACTTGCAACTTTCTTAAACATATTTAACAGTGCATGAAATGTTGTCTAAAACAAAAAGAAAATGCTTTGTAGTGGCTGGATCTGGTTTTATCTCATTCTGAATTGAACGTTGAAAATGAGCTTTTCAGAGCCAGCAGAGGTCAAAATGAGCAGTAATGCAAACTCAGTCAGAGACATAGATTTTCACTTGCAACTTGCTTTAACATGTTTAACAGTGCATGAAATGTTGTCTAAAACAAAAAGAATGATGCATTTTAGTCGCTGGATCTGTTTTTATCACATTCTGAATTGAACGTTGAAAATGAGCTTTTCAGAGCCAGCAGAGGTCAAATCACAGTAATGCAAACTCAGTCAGAGACATAGATTTTCACTTGCAACTTGCTTTAACATGTTTAACAGTGCATGAATTGTTGTCTAAAACAAAAAAGAATGATGCATTTTATGGCTGGATCTGTTTTTATCACTTTCTGAATTAGACGTTGAAAATGAGCTTATCTCAGCCAGAAGAGAGGTCAAATCACAGTAATGCAAACTCAGTCAGAGACATAGATTTTCACTTGCCACTTGCTTTAACATGTGTAACAGTGCATGAATTGTTGTCTAAAACAAAAAAGAATGATGCATTTTATGGCTGGATCTGTTTTTATCACTTTCTGAATTGGACGTTGAAAATGAGCTTATCTCAGCCAGCAGAGAGGTCAAATCACAGTAATGCAAACTCAGTCAGAGACATAGATTTTCACCTGCAACTTGCTTTAACATGTTTACAAGTGCATGAAATGTTGTCTAAAACAAAAAAGAATGATGCATTTTATGGCTGGATCTGTTTTATCACTTTCTGAATTGGACGTTGAAAATGAGCTTATCTCAGCCAGCAGAGAGGTCAAATCACAGTAATGCAAAATCAGTCAGAGACATAGATTTTCACTTGCAACTTGCTTTAACATGTTTAACAGTGCATGAATTGTTGTCTAAAACAAAAAAGAATGATGCATTTTATGGCTGGATCTGTTTTTATCACTTTCTGAATTGAACGTTGAAAATGAGCTTATCTCAGCCAGCAGAGAGGTCAAATCACAGTAATGCAAACTCAGTCAGAGACATAGATTTTCACTTGCAACTTGCTTTAACATGTTTAACAGTGCATGAATTGTTGTCTAAAACAAAAAAGAATGATGCATTTTATGGCTGGATCTGTTTTTATCACTTTCTGAATTGGACGTTGAAAATGAGCTTATCTCAGCCAGCAGAGAGGTCAAATCACAGTAATGCAAACTCAGTCAGAGACATAGATTTTCACTTGCAACTTGCTTTAACATGTTTAACAGTGCATGCATTGTTGTCTAAAACAAAAAAGAATGATGCATTTTATGGCTGGATCTGTTTTTATCACTTTCTGAATTGGACGTTGAAAATGAGCTTATCTCAGCCAGCAGAGAGGTCAAATCACAGTAATGCAAACTCAGTCAGAGACATAGATTTTCACTTGCAACTTGCTTTAACATGTTTAACAGTGCATGAATTGTTGTCTAAAACAAAAAAGAATGATGCATTTTATGGCTGGATCTGTTTTTATCACTTTCTGAATTGGACGTTGAAAATGAGCTTATCTCAGCCAGCAGAGAGGTCAAATCACAGTAATGCAAACTCAGTCAGAGACATAGATTTTCACTTGCAACTTGCTTTAACATGTTTAACAGTGCATGAATTGTTGTCTAAAACAAAAAAGAATGATGCATTTTATGGCTGGATCTCTTTTTATCACTTTCTGAATTGGACGTTGAAAATGAGCTTATCACAGCCAGCAGAGAGGTCAAATCACAGTAATGCAAACTCAGTCAGAGACATAGATTTTCACCTGCAACTTGCTTTAACATGTTTAACAGTGCATGAATTGTTGTCTAAAACAAAAAAGAATGATGCATTTTATGGCTGGATCTGTTTTTATCATTTTCTGAATTGGACGTTGAAAATGAGCTTATCTCAGCCAGCAGAGAGGTCAAATCACAGTAATGCAAACTCAGTCAGAGACATAGATTTTCACCTGCAACTTGCTTTAACATGTTTAACAGTGCATGAATTGTTGTCTAAAACAAAAAAGAATGATAAATTTTTGGCTGGATCTGTTTTTATCACTTTCTGAATTGGACGTTGAAAATGAGCTTATCTCAGCCAGCAGAGAGGTCAAATCACAGTAATGCAAACTCAGTCAGAGACATAGATTTTCACTTGCAACTTGCTTTAACATGTTTAACAGTGCATGAAATGTTGTCTAAAACAAAAAGAAAATGCTTTTTAGTGGCTGGATCTGGTTTTATCTCATTCTGAATTGAACGTTGAAAATGAGCTGTTCTCAGCGAGCAGAGGTCAAAATAAGCAGTAATGCAAACTCAGTCAGAGACATAGATTTTCACTTGCAACTTGCTTTAACATGTTTAACAGTGCATGAAATGTTGTCTAAAACAAAAAGAATGATGCATTTTAGTCGCTGGATCTGTTTTTATCACATTCTGAATTGAACGTTGAAAATGAGCTTTTCAGAGCCAGCAGAGGTCAAATCACAGTAATGCAAACTCAGTCAGAGACATAGATTTTCACTTGCAACTTGCTTTAACATGTTTAACAGTGCATGAATTGTTGTCTAAAACAAAAAAGAATGATGCATTTTATGGCTGGATCTGTTTTTATCACTTTCTGAATTGGACGTTGAAAATGAGCTTATCTCAGCCAGCAGAGAGGTCAAATCACAGTAATGCAAACTCAGTCAGAGACATAGATTTTCACTTGCCACTTGCTTTAACATGTTTAACAGTGCATGAATTGTTGTCTAAAACAAAAAAAGAATGATGCATTTTATGGCTGGATCTGTTTTTATCACTTTCTGAATTGGACGTTGAAAATGAGCTTATCTCAGCCAGCAGAGAGGTCAAATCACAGTAATGCAAACTCAGTCAGAGACATAGATTTTCACTTGCCACTTGCTTTAACATGTTTAACAGTGCATGAATTGTTGTCTAAAACAAAAAAGAATGATGCATTTTATGGCTGGATCTGTTTTTATCACTTTCTGAATTGGACGTTGAAAATGAGCTCATCTCAGCCAGCAGAGAGGTCAAATCACAGTAATGCAAACTCAGTCAGAGACATAGATTTTCACTTGCAACTTGCTTTAACATGTTTAACAGTGCATGAATTGTTGTCTAAAACAAAAAAGAATGATGCATTTTATGGCTGGATCTGTTTTTAGCACTTTCTGAATTCAACGTTGAAAATGAGCTGTTCTCAGCCAGCAGAGAGGTCAAATCACAGTAATGCAAACTCAGTCAGAGACATAGATTTTCACTTGCAACTTGCTTTAACATGTTTAACAGTGCATGAAATGTTGTCTAAAACAAAAAGAAAATGCTTTTTAGTGGCTGGATCTGGTTTTATCACATTCTGAATTGAACGTTGAAAATGAGCTTTTCAGAGCCAGCAGAGGTCTTAAATAAGCAGTAATGCAAACTCAGTCAGAGACATAGATTTTTACTTGCAACTTGCTTTAACATGTTTAACAGTGCATGAAATGTTGTCTAAAACAAAAAGAATGATGCATTTTAGTGGCTGGATCTGGTTTTATCACATTCTGAATTGAACGTTGAAAATGAGCTTATCTCAGCCAGCAGAGACGTCAAATCACAGTAATGCAAACTCAGTCAGAGACATAGATTTTCACTTGCAACTTGCTTTAACATGTTTAACAGTGCATGAATTGTTGTCTAAAACAAAAAAGAATGATGCATTTTATGGCTGGATCTGTTTTTATCACTTTCTGAATTGGACGTTGAAAATGAGCTTATCTCAGCCAGCAGAGAGGTCAAATCACAGTAATGCAAACTCAGTCAGAGACATAGATTTTCACTTGCAACTTGCTTTAACATGTTTAACACTGCATGAATTGTTGTCTAAAACAAAAAAGAATGATGCATTTTATGGCTGGATCTGTTTTTATCACTTTCTGAATTGGACGTTGAAAATGAGCTTATCTCAGCCAGCAGAGAGGTCAAATCACAGTAATGCAAACTCAGTCAGAGACATAGATTTTCACTTGCAACTTGCTTTAACATGTTTAACACTGCATGAATTGTTGTCTAAAACAAAAAAGAATGATGCATTTTATGGCTGGATCTGTTTTTATCACTTTCTGAATTGATTGTTGAAAATGAGCTTATCTCAGCCAGCAGAGAGGTCAAATCACAGTAATGCAAACTCAGTCAGAGACATAGATTTTCACTTGCAACTTGCTTTAACATGTTTAACAGTGCATGAAATGTTGTCTAAAACAAAAAGAATGATGCATTTTAGTGGCTGGATCTGTTTTTATCACATTCTGAGTTGAACGTTGAAAATGAGCTTTTCAGAGCCAGCAGAGGTCAAAATAAGCAGTAATGCAAACTCAGTCAGAGACATAGATTTTCGCTTGCAACTTTCTTAAACATATTTAACAGTGCATGAAATGTTGTCTAAAACAAAAAGAAAATGCTTTTTAGTAGCTGGATCTGGTTTTATCACATTCTGAATTGAACGTTGAAAATGAGCTTTTCAGAGCCAGCAGAGGTCAAAATCACAGTAATGCAAACTCAGTCATAGACATAGATTTTCACTTGCAACTTGCTTTAACATGTTTAACAGTGCATGAATTGTTGTCTAAAACAAAAAAGAATGATGCATTTTATGGCTGGATCTGTTTTTATCACTTTCTGAATTGGACGTTGAAAATGAGCTTATCTCAGCCAGCAGAAGGGTCAAATCACAGTAATGCAAACTCAGTCAGAGACATAGATTTTCACTTGCAACTTGCTTTAACATGTTTAACAGTGCATGAAATGTTGTCTAAAACAAAAAGAATAATGCATTTTAGTGGCTGGATCTGTTTTTATCACATTCTGAATTGAACGTTGAAAATGAGCTTTTCAGAGCCAGCAGAGGTCAAAATAAGCAGTAATGCAAACTCAGTCAGAGACAGATTTTCACTTGCAACTTTCTTAAACATATTTAACAGTGCATGAAATGTTGTCTAAAACAAAAAGATTGATGCATTTTAGTGGCTGGATCTGTTTTTATCACTTTCTGAATTGGACGTTGAAAATGAGCTTATCTCAGCCAGCAGAGAGGTCAAATCACAATAATGCAAACTCAGTCAGAGACATAGATTTTCACTTGCAACTTGCTTTAACATGTTTAACAGTGCATGAATTGTTGTCTAAAACAAAAAAGAATGATGCAATTTATGGCTGGATCTGTTTTTATCACTTTCTGAATTGGACGTTGAAAATGAGCTTATCTCAGCCAGCAGAGAGGTCAAATCACAGTAATGCAAACTCAGTCAGAGACATAGATATTCACTTGCAACTTGCTTTAACATGTTTAACAGTGCATGAAATGTTGTCTAAAACAAAAAGAAAATGCTTTTTAGTGGCTGGATCTGGTTTTTATCACATTCTGAATTGAACGTTGAAAATGAGCTTTTCAGAGCCAGCAGAGGTCTTAAATAAGCAGTAATGCAAACTCAGTCAGAGACATAGATTTTCACTTGCAACTTGCTTTAACATGTTTAACAGTGCATGAATTGTTGTCTAAAACAAAAAAGAATGATGCATTTTATGGTTGGATCTGTTTTTATCACTTTCTGAATTGGACGTTGAAAATGAGCTTATCTCAGCCAGCAGAGAGGTCAAATCACAGTAATGCAAACTCAGTCAGAGACATAGATTTTCACTTGCAACTTGCTTTAACATGTTTAACAGTGCATGAATTGTTGTCTAAAACAAAAAAGAATGATGCATTTTATGGCTGGATCTGTTTTTATCACTTTCTGAATTGGACGTTGAAAATGAGCTTATCTCAGCCAGCAGAGAGGTCAAATCACAGTAATGCAAACCCAGTCAGAGACATAGATTTTCACTTGCAACTTGCTTTAACATGTTTAACAGTGCATGAAATGTTGTCTAAAACAAAAAGAAAATGCTTTTTAGTAGCTGGATCTGGTTTTATCACATTCTGAATTGAACGTTGAAAATGAGCTTTTCAGAGCCAGCAGAGGTCAAAATAAGCAGTAATGCAAACTCAGTCATCGACATAGATTTTCACTTGCAACTTGCTTTAACATATTTAACAGTGCCTGAAATGTTGTCTAAAACAAAAAGAATGATGCATTTTAGTGGCTGGATCTGTTTTTATCACTTTCTGAATTGGACGTTGAAAATGAGCTTATCTCAGCCAGCAGAAGGGTCAAATCACAGTAATGCAAACTCAGTCAGAGACAAAGATTTTCACTTGCAACTTGCTTTAACATGTTTAACAGTGCATGAAATGTTGTCTAAAACAAAAAGAAAATGCTTTTTAGTGGCTGGATCTGTTTTTAGCACTTTCTGAATTGGACGTTGAAAATGAGCTTATCTCAGCCAGCAGAGAGGTCAAATCACAGTAATGCAAACTCAGTCAGAGACATAGATTTTCACTTGCAACTTGCTTTAACATGTTTAACAGTGCATGAATTGTTGTCTAAAACAAAAAGAATGATGCATTTTAGTGGCTGGATCTGTTTTTATCACATTCTGAATTGAACGTTGAAAATGAGCTTTTCAGAGCCAGCAGAGGTCAAAATAAGCAGTAATGCAAACTCAGTCAGAGACATAGATTTTCGCTTGCAACTTTCTTAAACATATTTAACAGTGCATGAAATGTTGTCTAAAACAAAAAGAAAATGCTTTTTAGTAGCTGGATCTGGTTTTATCACATTCTGAATTGAACGTTGAAAATGAGCTTTTCAGAGCCAGCAGAGGTCAAAATAAGCAGTAATGCAAACTCAGTCATAGACATAGATTTTCACTTGCAACTTGCTTTAACATATTTAACAGTGCCTGAAATGTTGTCTTAATCAAAAAGAATGATGCATTTTAGTGGCTGGATCTCTTTTTATCACTTTCTGAATTGGACGTTGAAAATGAGCTCATCTCAGCCAGCAGAGAGGTCAAATCACAGTAATGCAAACTCAGTCAGAGACATAGATTTTCACTTGCAACTTGCTTTAACATGTTTAACAGTGCATGAAATGTTGTCTAAAACAAAAAGAATAATGCATTTTAGTGGCAGGATCTGTTTTTATCACATTCTGAATTGAACGTTGAAAATGAGCTTTTCAGAGCCAGCAGAGGTCAAAATAAGCAGTAATGCAAACTCAGTCAGAGACAGATTTTCACTTGCAACTTTCTTAAACATATTTAACAGTGCATGAAATGTTGTCTAAAACAAAAAGAATGATGCATTTTAGTGGCTGGATCTGTTTTTATCACTTTCTGAATTGGACGTTGAAAATGAGCTTATCTCAGCCAGCAGAGAGGTCAAATCACAGTAATGCAAACTCAGTCAGAGACATAGATTTTCACTTGCAACTTGCTTTAACATGTTTAACAGTGCATGAATTGTTGTCTAAAACAAAAAAGAATGATGCATTTTATGGCTGGATCTGTTTTTATCACTTTCTGAATTGGACGTTGAAAATGAGCTTATCTCAGCCAGCAGAGAGGTCAAATCACAGTAATGCAAACTCAGTCAGAGACATAGATTTTCACTTGCAACTTGCTTTAACATGTTTAACAGTGCATGAATTGTTGTCTAAAACAAAAAAGAATGATGCATTTTATGGCTGGATCTGTTTTTATCACTTTCTGAATTGAACGTTGAAAATGAGCTTATCTCAGCCAGCAGAGAGGTCAAATCACAGTAATGCAAACTCAGTCAGAGACATAGATTTTCACTTGCAACTTGCTTTAACATGTTTAACAGTGCATGAAATGTTGTCTAAAACAAAAAGAATGATGCATTTTAGTGGCTGGATCTGTTTTTATCACATTCTGAATTGAACGTTGAAAATGAGCTTTTCAGAGCCAGCAGAGGTCAAAATAAGCAGTAATGCAAACTCAGTCAGAGACATAGATTTTCGCTTGCAACTTTCTTAAACATATTTAACAGTGCATGAAATGTTGTCTAAAACAAAAAGAAAATGCTTTTTAGTAGCTGGATCTGGTTTTATCACATTCTGAATTGAACGTTGAAAATGAGCTTTTCAGAGCCAGCAGAGGTCAAAATAAGCAGTAATGCAAACTCAGTCATAGACATAGATTTTCACTTGCAACTTGCTTTAACATATTTAACAGTGCCTGAAATGTTGTCTAAAACAAAAAGAATGATGCATTTTAGTGGCTGGATCTCTTTTTATCACTTTCTGAATTGGACGTTGAAAATGAGCTCATTTCAGCCAGCAGAGAGGTCAAATCACAGTAATGCAAACTCAGTCAGAGACATAGATTTTCACTTGCAACTTGCTTTAACATGTTTAACAGTGCATGAATTGTTGTCTAAAACAAAAAAGAATGATGCATTTTATGGCTGGATCTGTTTTTAGCACTTTCTGAATTCAACGTTGAAAATGAGCTGTTCTCAGCCAGCAGAGAGGTCAAATCACAGTAATGCAAACTCAGTCAGAGACATAGATTTTCACTTGCAACTTGCTTTAACATGTTTAACAGTGCATGAAATGTTGTCTAAAACAAAAAGAAAATGCTTTTTAGTGGCTGGATCTGGTTTTATCACATTCTGAATTGAACGTTGAAAATGAGCTTTTCAGAGCCAGCAGAGGTCTTAAATAAGCAGTAATGCAAACTCAGTCAGAGACATAGATTTTTACTTGCAACTTGCTTTAACATGTTTAACAGTGCATGAAATGTTGTCTAAAACAAAAAAAATGATACATTTTAGTGGCTGGATCTGGTTTTATCACATTCTGAATTGAACGTTAAAAATGAGCTTATCTCAGCCAGCAGAGACGTCAAATCACAGTAATGCAAACTCAGTCAGAGACATAGATTTTCACTTGCAACTTGCTTTAACATGTTTAACAGTGCATGAATTGTTGTCTAAAACAAAAAAGAATGATGCATTTTATGGCTGGATCTGTTTTTATCACTTTCTGAATTGGACGTTGAAAATGAGCTTATCTCAGCCAGCAGAGAGGTCAAATCACAGTAATGCAAACTCAGTCAGAGACATAGATTTTCACTTGCAACTTGCTTTAACATGTTTAACACTGCATGAATTGTTGTCTAAAACAAAAAAGAATGATGCATTTTATGGCTGGATCTGTTTTTATCACTTTCTGAATTGGACGTTGAAAATGAGCTTATCTCAGCCAGCAGAGAGGTCAAATCACAGTAATGCAAACTCAGTCAGAGACATAGATTTTCACTTGCAACTTGCTTTAACATGTTTAACACTGCATGAATTGTTGTCTAAAACAAAAAAGAATGATGCATTTTATGGCTGGATCTGTTTTTATCACTTTCTGAATTGATTGTTGAAAATGAGCTTATCTCAGCCAGCAGAGAGGTCAAATCACAGTAATGCAAACTCAGTCAGAGACATAGATTTTCACTTGCAACTTGCTTTAACATGTTTAACAGTGCATGAAATGTTGTCTAAAACAAAAAGAATGATGCATTTTAGTGGCTGGATCTGTTTTTATCACATTCTGAATTGAACGTTGAAAATGAGCTTTTCAGAGCCAGCAGAGGTCAAAATAAGCAGTAATGCAAACTCAGTCAGAGACATAGATTTTCGCTTGCAACTTTCTTAAACATATTTAACAGTGCATGAAATGTTGTCTAAAACAAAAAGAAAATGCTTTTTAGTAGCTGGATCTGGTTTTATCACATTCTGAATTGAACGTTGAAAATGAGCTTTTCAGAGCCAGCAGAGGTCAAAATCACAGTAATGCAAACTCAGTCATAGACATAGATTTTCACTTGCAACTTGCTTTAACATATTTAACAGTGCCTGAAATGTTGTCTAAAACAAAAAGAATGATGCATTTTAGTGGCTGGATCTCTTTTTATCACTTTCTGAATTGGACGTTGAAAATGAGCTCATCTCAGCCAGCAGAGAGGTCATATCACAGTAATGCAAACTCAGTCAGAGACATAGATTTTCACTTGCAACTTGCTTTAACATGTTTAACAGTGCATGAATTGTTGTCTAAAACAAAAAAGAATGATACATTTTATGGCTGGATCTGTTTTTATCACTTTCTGAATTGAACGTTGAAAATGAGCTCATCTCAGCCAGCAGAGAGGTCAAATCACAGTAATGCAAACTCAGTCAGAGACATAGATTTTCACTTGCAACTTGCTTTAACATGTTTAAGAGTGCATGAATTGTTGTCTAAAACAAAAAAGAATGATGCATTTTATGGCTGGATCTGTTTTTATCACTTTCTGAATTGAACGTTGAAAATGAGCTTATCTCAGCCAGCAGAAAGGTCAAATCACAGTAATGCAAACTCAGTCAGAGACATATATTTTCACTTGCAACTTGCTTTAACATGTTTAACAGTGCATGAAATGTTGTCTAAAACAAAAAGAATGATGCATTTTAGTGGCTGGATCTGTTTTTATCACATTCTGAATTGAACGTTGAAAATGAGCTTTTCAGAGCCAGCAGAGGTCAAAATAAGCAGTAATGCAAACTCAGTCGTAGACATAGATTTTCGCTTGCAACTTTCTTAAACATATTTAACAGTGCATGAAATGTTGTCTAAAACAAAAAGAAAATGCTTTTTAGTAGCTGGATCTGGTTTTATCACATTCTGAATTGAACGTTGAAAATGAGCTTTTCAGAGCCAGCAGAGGTCAAAATCACAGTAATGCAAACTCAGTCATAGACATAGATTTTCACTTGCAACTTGCTTTAACATGTTTAACAGTGCATGAAATGTTGTCTAAAACAAAAAGAATGATGCATTTTAGTGGCTGGATCTGGTTTTATCACTTTCTGAATTCAACGTTGAAAATGAGCTGTTCTCAGCCAGCAGAGGTCAAAATAAGCAGTAATGCAAACTCAGTCAGAGACATAGATTTTCACTTGCAACTTGCTTTAACATGTTTAACAGTGCATAAAAATGTTGTCTAAACAAAAAGAATGATGCATTTTAGTGGCTGGATCTGTTTTTATCACATTCTGAATTGAACGTTGAAAATGAGCTTTTCAGAGCCAGCAGAGGTCAAAATAAGCAGTAATGCAAACTCAGTCAGAGACATAGATTTTCACTTGCAACTTTCTTAAACATATTTAACAGTGCATGAAATGTTGTCTAAAACAAAAAGAAAATGCTTTTTAGTAGCTGGATCTGGTTTTATTACATTCTGAATTGAACGTTGAAAATGAGCTTTTCAGAGCCAGCAGAGGTCAAAATAAGCAGTAATGCAAACTCAGTCATAGACATAGATTTTCACTTGCAACTTGCTTTAACATATTTAACAGTGCATGAAATGTTGTCTAAAACAAAAAGAATGATGCATTTTATGGCTGGATCTGTTTTTATCACTTTCTGAATTTGACGTTGAAAATGAGCTTATCTCAGCCAGCAGAGAGGTCAAATCACAGTAATGCAAACTCAGTCAGAGACATAGATTTTCACTTGCAACTTGCTTTAACATGTTTAACAGTGCATGAATTGTTGTCTAAAACAAAAAAGAATGATGCATTTTATGGCTGGATCTCTTTTTATCACTTTCTGAATTGGACGTTGAAAATGAGCTTATCACAGCCAGCAGAGAGGTCAAATCACAGTAATGCAAACTCAGTCAGAGACATAGATTTTCACTTGCAACTTGCTTTAACATGTTTAACAGTGCATGAATTGTTGTCTAAAACAAAAAAGAATGATGCATTTTATGGCTGGATCTGTTTTTATCACTTTCTGAATTGAATGTTGAAAATGAGCTTATCTCAGCCAGCAGAGAGGTCAAATCACAGTAATGCAAACTCAGTCAGAGACATAGATTTTCACTTGCAACTTGCTTTAACATGTTTAACAGTGCATAAAATGTTGTCTAAAACAAAAAGAAAATGCTTTTTAGTGGCTGGATCTGGTTTTATAACATTCTGAATTGAACGTTGAAAATGAGCTTTTCAGAGCCAGCAGAGGTCTTAAATAAGCAGTAATGCAAACTCAGTCAGAGACATAGATTTTTACTTGCAACTTTCTTAAACATATTTAACAGTGCATGAAATGTTGTCTAAAACAAAAAGAAAATGCTTTTTATTAGCTGGATCTGGTTTTATCACATTCTGAATTGAACGTTGAAAATGAGCTTTTCAGAGCCAGCAGAGGTCAAAATAAGCAGTAATGCAAACTCAGTCATAGACATAGATTTTCACTTGCAACTTGCTTTAACATGTTTAACAGTGCATGAATTGTTGTCTAAAACAAAAAGAATGATGCATTTTAGTGGCTGGATCTGGTTTTATCACTTTCTGAATTCAACGTTGAAAATGAGCTGTTCAGAGCCAGCAGAGGTCAAAATAAGCAGTAATGCAAACTCAGTCAGAGACATAGATTTTCACTTGCAACTTGCTTTAACATGTTTAACAGTGCATGAAATGTTGTCTAAAACAAAAAAGAAAGATGCATTTTATGGCTGGATCTGTTTTTATCACTTTCTGAATTGGACGTTGAAAATGAGCTTATCTCAGCCAGCAGAGAGGTCAAATCACAGTAATGCAAACTCAGTCAGAGACATAGATTTTCACTTGCAACTTGCTTTAACATGTTTAACAGTGCATGAATTGTTGTCTAAAACAAAAAAGAATGATGCATTTTATGGCTGGATCTGTTTTTATCACTTTCTGAATTGGATGTTGAAAATGAGCTTATCTCAGCCAGCAGAGAGGTCAAATCACAGTAATGCAAACTCAGTCAGAGACATAGATTTTCACTTGCAACTTGCTTTAACATGTTTAACAGTGCATGAATTGTTGTCTAAAACAAAAAAGAATGATGCATTTTATGGCTGGATCTGTTTTTATCACTTTCTGAATTAGATGTTAAAAATGAGCTTATCTCAGCCAGCAGAGAAGTCAAATCACAGTAATGCAAACTCAGTCAGAGACATAGATTTTCACTTGCAACTTGCTTTAACATGTTTAACAGTGCATGAAATGTTGTCTAAAACAAAAAGAATGATGCATTTTAGTGGCTGGATCTGGTTTTATCACTTTCTGAGTTCAACGTTGAAAATGAGCTGTTCAGAGCCAGCAGAGGTCAAAATAAGCAGTAATGCAAACTCAGTCAGAGAAATAGATTTTCACTTGCAACTTGCTTTAACATGTTTAACAGTGCATGAAATGTTGTCTAAAACAAAAAGAAAATGCTTTTTAGTGGCTGGATCTGGTTTTATCACATTCTGAATTGAACGTTGAAAATGAGCTGTTCTCAGCCAGCAGAGGTCAAAATAAGCAGTAAAGCAAACTCAGTCAGAGACATAGATTTTCACTTGCAACTTGCTTTAACATGTTTAACAGTGCATGAAATGTTGTCTAAAACAAAAAGAATGATGCATTTTAGTGGCTGGAACTGGTTTTATCACATTCTGAATTGAACGTTGAAAATGAGCTTTTCAGAGCCAGCAGAGGTCAAAATAAGCAGTAATGCAAACTCAGTCAGAGACATAGATTTTCACTTGCAACTTTCTTAAACATATTTAACAGTGCATGAAATGTTGTCTAAAACAAAAAGAAAATGCTTTTTAGTAGCTGGATCTGGTTTTATCACATTCTGAATTGAACGTTGAAAATGAGCTTTTCAGAGCCAGCAGAGGTCAAAATAAGCAGTAATGCAAACTCAGTCAGAGACATAGATTTTCACTTGCAACTTGCTTTAACATATTTAACAGTGCATGAAATGTTGTCTAAAACAAAAAGAATGATGCATTTTATGGCTGGATCTCTTTTTATCACTTTCTGAATTGGACGTTGAAAATGAGCTTATCTCAGCCAGCAGAGAGGTCAAATCACAGTAATGCAAACTCAGTCAGAGACATAGATTTTCACTTGCAACTTGCTTTAACATGTGTAACAGTGCATGAAATGTTGTCTAAAACAAAAAAGAATGATGCATTTTATGGCTGGATCTGTTTTTATCACTTTCTGAATTGGACGTTGAAAATAAGCTTATCTCAGCCAGCAGAGAGGTCAAATCACAGTAATGCAAACTCAGTCAGAGACTAAGATTTTCAGTTGCAACTTGCTTTAACATGTTTAACAGTGCATGAATTGTTGTCTAAAACAAAAAGAATGATGCATTTTAATAGCTGGATCTGGTTTTATCACATTCTGAATTCAACGTTGAAAATGAGCTGTTCAGAGCCAGCAGAGGTCAAAATAAGCAGTAATGCAAACTCAGTCAGAGACATAGATTTTCACTTGCAACGTGCTTTAACATGTTTAACAGTGCATGAAATGTTGTCTAAAACAAAAAGAATGATGCATTTTAGTGGCTGGATCTGGTTTTATCACTTTCTGAATTCAACCTTGAAAATGAGCTGTTCAGAGCCAGCAGAGGTCAAAATAAGCAGTAATGCAAACTCAGTCAGAGACATAGATTTTCACTTGCAATTTGCTTTAACATATTTAACAGTGCATGAAATGTTGTCTAAAACAAAAAGAAAATGCTTTTTAGTGGCTGGATCTGGTTTTATCACATTCTGAATTGAACGTTGAAAATGAGCTGTTCTCAGCCAGCAGAGGTCAAAATAAGCAGTAATGCAAACTCAGTCATAGACATAGATTTTCACTTGCAACTTGCTTTAACATGTTTAACAGTGCATGAATTGTTGTCTAAAACAAAAAAGAATGATGCATTTTATGGCTGGATCTCTTTTTATCACTTTCTGAATTGGACGTTGAAAATGAGCTTATCACAGCCAGCAGAGAGGTCAAATCACAGTAATGCAAACTCAGTCAGAGACATAGATTTTCACTTGCAACTTGCTTTAACATGTTTAACAGTGCATGAATTGTTGTCTAAAACAAAAAAGAATGATGCATTTTATGGCTGGATCTGTTTTTATCACTTTCTGAATTGAACGTTGAAAATGAGCTTATCTCAGCCAGCAGAGAGGTCAAATCACAGTAATGCAAACTCAGTCAGAGACATAGATTTTCACTTGCAACTTGCTTTAACATGTTTAACAGTGCATAAAATGTTGTCTAAAACAAAAAGAAAATGCTTTTTAGTGGCTGGATCTGGTTTTATCACATTCTGAATTGAACGTTGAAAATGAGCTTTTCAGAGCCAGCAGAGGTCTTAAATAAGCAGTAATGCAAACTCAGTCAGAGACATAGATTTTTACTTGCAACTTTCTTAAACATATTTAACAGTGCATGAAATGTTGTCTAAAACAAAAAGAAAATGCTTTTTAGTAGCTGGATCTGGTTTTATCACATTCTGAATTGAACGTTGAAAATGAGCTTTTCAGAGCCAGCAGAGGTCAAAATAAGCAGTAATGCAAACTCAGTCATAGACATAGATTTTCACTTGCAACTTGCTTTAACATGTTTAACAGTGCATGAATTGTTGTCTAAAACAAAAAAGAATGATGCATTTTATGGCTGGATCTGTTTTTATCACTTTCTGAATTGGACGTTGAAAATGAGCTTATCTCAGCCAGCAGAGAGGTCAAATCACAGTAATGCAAACTCAGTCAGAGACATAGATTTTCACTTGCAACTTGCTTTAACATGTTTAACAGTGCATGAAATGTTGTCTAAAACAAAAAATAATAATGCATTTTATGGCTGGATCTGTTTTTATCACTTTCTGAATTGGACGTTGAAAATAAGCTTATCTCAGCCAGCAGAGAGGTCAAATCACAGTAATGCAAACTCAGTCAGAGACTAAGATTTTCACTTGCAACTTGCTTTAACATGTTTAACAGTGCATGAATTGTTGTCTAAAACAAAAAGAATGATGCATTTTAATAGCTGGATCTGGTTTTATCACATTCTGAATTCAACGTTGAAAATGAGCTGTTCAGAGCCAGCAGAGGTCAAAATAAGCAGTATTGCAAACTCAGTCAGAGACATAGATTTTCACTTGCAACTTGCTTTAAAATGTTTAACAGTGCATGAATTGTTGTCTAAAACAAAAAAGAATGATGCATTTTATGGCTGGATCTGTTGTTATCACTTTCTGAATTGGACGTTGAAAATGAGCTTATCTCAGCCAGCAGAGAGGTCAAATCACAGTAATGCAAACTCAGTCAGAGACATAGATTTTCACTTGCAACTTGCTTTAACATGTTTAACAGTGCATGAAATGTTGTCTAAAACAATAAGAATGATGCATTTTAGTGGCTGGATCTGGTTTTATCACTTTCTGAGTTCAACGTTTAAAATGAGCTGTTCAGAGCCAGCAGAGGTCAAAATAAGCAGTAATGCAAACTCAGTCAGAGACATAGATTTTCACTTGCAACTTGCTTTAACATGTTTAACAGTGCATGAAATGTTATCTAAAACAAAAAGAAAATGCTTTTTAGTGGCTGGATCTGGTTTTATCACATTCTGAATTGAACGTTGAAAATGAGCTGTTCTCAGCCAGCAGAGGTCAAAATAAGCAGTAAAGCAAACTCAGTCAGAGACATAGATTTTCACTTGCAACTTGCTTTAACATGTTTAACAGTGCATGAAATGTTGTCTAAAACAAAAAGAATGATGCATTTTAGTGGCTGGATCTGTTTTTATCACATTCTGAATTGAACGTTGAAAATGAGCTTTTCAGAGCCAGCAGAGGTCAAAATAAGCAGTAATGCAAACTCAGTCAGAGACATAGATTTTCACTTGCAACTTTCTTAAACATATTTAACAGTGCATGAAATGTTGTCTAAAACAAAAAGAAAATGCTTTTTAGTAGCTGGATCTGGTTTTATCACATTCTGAATTGAACGTTGAAAATGAGCTTTTCAGAGCCAGCAGAGGTCAAAATAAGCAGTAATGCAAACTCAGTCAGAGACATAGATTTTCACTTGCAACTTGCTTTAACATATTTAACAGTGCATGAAATGTTGTCTAAAACAAAAAGAATGATGCATTTTATGGCTGGATCTGTTTTTATCACTTTCTGAATTGGACGTTGAAAATGAGCTTATCTCAGCCAGCAGAGAGGTCAAATCACAGTAATGCAAACTCAGTCAGAGACATAGATTTTCACTTGCAACTTGCTTTAACATGTTTAACAGTGCATGAAATGTTGTCTAAAACAAAAAAGAATGATGCATTTTATGGCTGGATCTGTTTTTATCACTTTCTGAATTGGACGTTGAAAATAAGCTTATCTCAGCCAGCAGAGAGGTCAAATCACAGTAATGCAAACTCAGTCAGAGACTAAGATTTTCACTTGCAACTTGCTTTAACATGTTTAACAGTGCATGAATTGTTGTCTAAAACAAAAAGAATGATGCATTTTAATAGCTGAATCTGGTTTTATCACATTCTGAATTCAACGTTGAAAATGAGCTGTTCAGAGCCAGCAGAGGTCAAAATAAGCAGTAATGCAAACTCAGTCAGAGACATAGATTTTCACTTGCAACTTGCTTTAACATGTTTAACAGTGCATGAAATGTTGTCTAAAACAAAAAGAATGATGCATTTTAGTGGCTGGATCTGGTTTTATCACTTTCTGAATTCAACGTTGAAAATGAGCTGTTCAGAGCCAGCAGAGGTCAAAATAAGCAGTAATGCAAACTCAGTCAGAGACATAGATTTTCACTTGCAACTTGCTTTAACATGTTTAACAGTGCATGAAATGTTGTCTAAAACAAAAAAGAATGATGCATTTTATGGCTGGATCTGTTTTTATCACTTTCTGAATTGGACGTTGAAAATGAGCTTATCTCAGCCAGCAGAGAGGTCAAATCACAGTAATGCAAACTCAGTCAGAGACATAGATTTTCACTTGCAACTTGCTTTAACATGTTTAACAGTGCATGAATTGTTGTCTAAAACAAAAAAGAATGATGCATTTTATGGCTGGATCTGTTTTTATCACTTTCTGAATTGGACGTTGAAAATGAGCTTATCTCAGCCAGCAGAGAGGTCAAATCACAGTAATGCAAACTCAGTCAGAGACATAGATTTTCACTTGCAACTTGCTTTAACATGTTTAACAGTGCATGAATTGTTGTCTAAAACAAAAAAGAATGATGCATTTTATGGCTGGATCTGTTTTTATCACTTTCTGAATTGGACGTTGAAAATGAGCTTATCTCAGCCAGCAGAGAGGTCAAATCACAGTAATGCAAACTCAGTCAGAGACATAGATTTTCACTTGCAACTTGCTTTAACATGTTTAACAGTGCATGAATTGTTGTCTAAAACAAAAAAGAATGATGCATTTTATGGCTGGATCTCTTTTTATCACTTTCTGAATTGGACGTTGAAAATGAGCTTATCTCAGCCAGCAGAGAGGTCAAATCACAGTAATGCAAACTCCGTCAGAGACATAGATTTTCACTTGCAACTTGCTTTAACATGTTTAACAGTGCATGAATTGTTGTCTAAAACAAAAAAGAATGATGCATTTTATGGCTGGATCTGTTTTTATCACTTTCTGAATTGGACGTTGAAAATGAGCTTATCTTAGCCAGCAGAGAGGTCAAATCACAGTAATGCAAACTCAGTCAGAGACATAGATTTTCACTTGCAACTTGCTTTAACATTTTTAACAGTGCATGAATTGTTGTCTAAAACAAAAAAGAATGATGCATTTTATGGCTGGATCTGTTTTTATCACTTTCTGAATTGGACATTGAAAATGAGCTTATCTCAGCCAGCAGAGAGGTCAAATCACAGTAATGCAAACTCAGTCAGAGACATAGATTTTCACTTGCAACTTGCTTTAACATGTTTAACAGTGCATGAATTGTTGTCTAAAACAAAAAAGAATGATGCATTTTATGGCTGGATCTCTTTTTATCACTTTCTGAATTGGACGTTGAAAATGAGCTTATCTCAGCCAGCAGAGAGGTCAAATCACAGTAATGCAAACTCAGTCAGAGACATAGATTTTCACTTGCAACTTGCTTTAACATGTTTAACAGTGCATGAAATGTTGTCTAAAACAAAAAAGAATGATGCATTTTATGGCTGGATCTGTTTTTATCACTTTCTGAATTGGACGTTGAAAATGAGCTTATCTCAGCCAGCAGAGAGGTCAAATCACAGTAATGCAAACTCAGTCAGAGACATAGATTTTCACTTGCAACTTGCTTTAACATGTTTAACAGTGCATGAATTGTTGTCTAAAACAAAAAAAGAATAATGCATTTTATGGCTGGATCTGTTTTTATCACTTTCTGAATTGGACGTTGAAAATGAGCTTATCTCAGCCAGCAGAGAGGTCAAATCACAGTAATGCAAACTCAGTCAGAGACATAGATTTTCACTTGCAACTTGCTTTAACATGTTTAACAGGGCATGAAATGTTGTCTAAAACAAAAAAGAATGATGCATTTTATGGCTGGATCTGTTTTTATCACTTTCTGAATTGGACGTTGAAAATGAGCTTATCTCAGCCAGCAGAGAGGTCAAATCACAGTAATGCAAACTCAGTCAGAGACATAGATTTTCACTTGCAACTTGCTTTAACATGTTTAACAGTGCATGAATTGTTGTCTAAAACAAAAAAGAATGATGCATTTTATGGCTGGATCTGTTTTTATCACTTTCTGAATTGGACGTTGAAAATGAGCTTATCTCAGCCAGCAGAGAGGTCAAATCACAGTAATGCAAACTCAGTCATAGACATAGATTTTCACTTGCAACTTGCTTTAACATGTTTAACAGTGCATAAAATGTTGTCTAAAACAAAAAGAATGATGCATTTTAATAGCTGGATCTGGTTTTATCACATTCTGAATTGAATGTTGAAAATGAGCTTTTCAGAGCCAGCAGAGGTCAAAATAAGCAGTAATGCAAACTCAATCAGAGACATAGATTTTCACTTGCAACTTTCTTAAACATATTTAACAGTGCATGAAATGTTGTCTAAAACAAAAAGAAAATGCTTTGTAGTGGCTGGATCTGGTTTTATCTCATTCTGAATTGAACGTTGAAAATGAGCTTTTCAGAGCCAGCAGAGGTCAAAATGAGCAGTAATGCAAACTCAGTCAGAGACATAGATTTTCACTTGCAACTTGCTTTAACATGTTTAACAGTGCATGAAATGTTGTCTAAAACAAAAAGAATGATGCATTTTAGTCGCTGGATCTGTTTTTATCACATTCTGAATTGAACGTTGAAAATGAGCTTTTCAGAGCCAGCAGAGGTCAAATCACAGTAATGCAAACTCAGTCAGAGACATAGATTTTCACTTGCAACTTGCTTTAACATGTTTAACAGTGCATGAATTGTTGTCTAAAACAAAAAAGAATGATGCATTTTATGGCTGGATCTGTTTTTATCACTTTCTGAATTAGACGTTGAAAATGAGCTTATCTCAGCCAGAAGAGAGGTCAAATCACAGTAATGCAAACTCAGTCAGAGACATAGATTTTCACTTGCCACTTGCTTTAACATGTGTAACAGTGCATGAATTGTTGTCTAAAACAAAAAAGAATGATGCATTTTATGGCTGGATCTGTTTTTATCACTTTCTGAATTGGACGTTGAAAATGAGCTTATCTCAGCCAGCAGAGAGGTCAAATCACAGTAATGCAAACTCAGTCAGAGACATAGATTTTCACCTGCAACTTGCTTTAACATGTTTACAAGTGCATGAAATGTTGTCTAAAACAAAAAAGAATGATGCATTTTATGGCTGGATCTGTTTTATCACTTTCTGAATTGGACGTTGAAAATGAGCTTATCTCAGCCAGCAGAGAGGTCAAATCACAGTAATGCAAAATCAGTCAGAGACATAGATTTTCACTTGCAACTTGCTTTAACATGTTTAACAGTGCATGAATTGTTGTCTAAAACAAAAAAGAATGATGCATTTTATGGCTGGATCTGTTTTTATCACTTTCTGAATTGAACGTTGAAAATGAGCTTATCTCAGCCAGCAGAGAGGTCAAATCACAGTAATGCAAACTCAGTCAGAGACATAGATTTTCACTTGCAACTTGCTTTAACATGTTTAACAGTGCATGAATTGTTGTCTAAAACAAAAAAGAATGATGCATTTTATGGCTGGATCTGTTTTTATCACTTTCTGAATTGGACGTTGAAAATGAGCTTATCTCAGCCAGCAGAGAGGTCAAATCACAGTAATGCAAACTCAGTCAGAGACATAGATTTTCACTTGCAACTTGCTTTAACATGTTTAACAGTGCATGCATTGTTGTCTAAAACAAAAAAGAATGATGCATTTTATGGCTGGATCTGTTTTTATCACTTTCTGAATTGGACGTTGAAAATGAGCTTATCTCAGCCAGCAGAGAGGTCAAATCACAGTAATGCAAACTCAGTCAGAGACATAGATTTTCACTTGCAACTTGCTTTAACATGTTTAACAGTGCATGAATTGTTGTCTAAAACAAAAAAGAATGATGCATTTTATGGCTGGATCTGTTTTTATCACTTTCTGAATTGGACGTTGAAAATGAGCTTATCTCAGCCAGCAGAGAGGTCAAATCACAGTAATGCAAACTCAGTCAGAGACATAGATTTTCACTTGCAACTTGCTTTAACATGTTTAACAGTGCATGAATTGTTGTCTAAAACAAAAAAGAATGATGCATTTTATGGCTGGATCTCTTTTTATCACTTTCTGAATTGGACGTTGAAAATGAGCTTATCACAGCCAGCAGAGAGGTCAAATCACAGTAATGCAAACTCAGTCAGAGACATAGATTTTCACCTGCAACTTGCTTTAACATGTTTAACAGTGCATGAATTGTTGTCTAAAACAAAAAAGAATGATGCATTTTATGGCTGGATCTGTTTTTATCATTTTCTGAATTGGACGTTGAAAATGAGCTTATCTCAGCCAGCAGAGAGGTCAAATCACAGTAATGCAAACTCAGTCAGAGACATAGATTTTCACCTGCAACTTGCTTTAACATGTTTAACAGTGCATGAATTGTTGTCTAAAACAAAAAAGAATGATAAATTTTTGGCTGGATCTGTTTTTATCACTTTCTGAATTGGACGTTGAAAATGAGCTTATCTCAGCCAGCAGAGAGGTCAAATCACAGTAATGCAAACTCAGTCAGAGACATAGATTTTCACTTGCAACTTGCTTTAACATGTTTAACAGTGCATGAAATGTTGTCTAAAACAAAAAGAAAATGCTTTTTAGTGGCTGGATCTGGTTTTATCTCATTCTGAATTGAACGTTGAAAATGAGCTGTTCTCAGCGAGCAGAGGTCAAAATAAGCAGTAATGCAAACTCAGTCAGAGACATAGATTTTCACTTGCAACTTGCTTTAACATGTTTAACAGTGCATGAAATGTTGTCTAAAACAAAAAGAATGATGCATTTTAGTCGCTGGATCTGTTTTTATCACATTCTGAATTGAACGTTGAAAATGAGCTTTTCAGAGCCAGCAGAGGTCAAATCACAGTAATGCAAACTCAGTCAGAGACATAGATTTTCACTTGCAACTTGCTTTAACATGTTTAACAGTGCATGAATTGTTGTCTAAAACAAAAAAGAATGATGCATTTTATGGCTGGATCTGTTTTTATCACTTTCTGAATTGGACGTTGAAAATGAGCTTATCTCAGCCAGCAGAGAGGTCAAATCACAGTAATGCAAACTCAGTCAGAGACATAGATTTTCACTTGCAACTTGCTTTAACATTTTTAACAGTGCATGAATTGTTGTCTAAAACAAAAAAGAATGATGCATTTTATGGCTGGATCTGTTTTTATCACTTTCTGAATTGGACATTGAAAATGAGCTTATCTCAGCCAGCAGAGAGGTCAAATCACAGTAATGCAAACTCAGTCAGAGACATAGATTTTCACTTGCAACTTGCTTTAACATGTTTAACAGTGCATGAATTGTTGTCTAAAACAAAAAAGAATGATGCATTTTATGGCTGGATCTCTTTTTATCACTTTCTGAATTGGACGTTGAAAATGAGCTTATCTCAGCCAGCAGAGAGGTCAAATCACAGTAATGCAAACTCAGTCAGAGACATAGATTTTCACTTGCAACTTGCTTTAACATGTTTAACAGTGCATGAAATGTTGTCTAAAACAAAAAAGAATGATGCATTTTATGGCTGGATCTGTTTTTATCACTTTCTGAATTGGACGTTGAAAATGAGCTTATCTCAGCCAGCAGAGAGGTCAAATCACAGTAATGCAAACTCAGTCAGAGACATAGATTTTCACTTGCAACTTGCTTTAACATGTTTAACAGTGCATGAATTGTTGTCTAAAACAAAAAAAGAATAATGCATTTTATGGCTGGATCTGTTTTTATCACTTTCTGAATTGGACGTTGAAAATGAGCTTATCTCAGCCAGCAGAGAGGTCAAATCACAGTAATGCAAACTCAGTCAGAGACATAGATTTTCACTTGCAACTTTCTTAAACATATTTAACAGTGCATGAAATGTTGTCTAAAACAAAAAGAAAATGCTTTTTAGTAGCTGGATCTGGTTTTATCACATTCTGAATTGAACGTTGAAAATGAGCTTTTCAGAGCCAGCAGAGGTCAAAATAAGCAGTAATGCAAACTCAGTCATAGACATAGATTTTCACTTGCAACTTGCTATAACATGTTTAACAGTGCATGAAATGTTGTCTAAAACAAAAAGAATGATGCATTTTAGTGGCTGGATCTGGTTTTATCACTTTCTGAATTCAACGTTGAAAATGAGCTGTTCAGAGCCAGCAGAGGTCAAAATAAGCAGTAATGCAAACGCAGTCAGAGACATAGATTTTCACTTGCAACTTGCTTTAACATGTTTAACAGTGCATGAAATGTTGTCTAAAACAAAAAGAATGATGCATTTTAGTGGCTGGATCTGGTTTTATCACATTCTGAATTGAACGTTGAAAATGAGCTGTTCTTAGCCAGCAGAGGTCAAAATAAGCAGTAATGCAAACTCAGTCAGAGACATAGATTTTCACTTGCAACTTTCTTAAACATATTTAACAGTGCATGAAATGTTGTCTAAAACAAAAAGAAAATGCTTTTTAGTAGCTGGATCTGGTTTTATCACATTCTGAATTGAACGTTGAAAATGAGCTTTTCAGAGCCAGCAGAGGTCAAAATAAGCAGTAATGCAAACTCAGTCATAGACATAGATTTTCACTTGCAACTTGCTTTAACATGTTTAACAGTGCATGAAATGTTATCTAAAACAAAAAGAATGATGCATTTTAGTGGCTGGATCTGGTTTTATCACTTTCTGAATTCAACGTTGAAAATGAGCTGTTCAGAGCCAGCAGAGGTCAAAATAAGCAGTAATGCAAACTCAGTCAGAGACATAGATTTTCACTTGCAACTTGCTTTAACATGTTTAACAGTGCATGAAATGTTGTCTAAAACAAAAAGAATGATGCATTTTAGTGGCTAGATCTGGTTTTATCACATTCTGAATTGAACGTTGAAAATGAGCTGTTCTCAGCCAGCAGAGGTCAAAATAAGCAGTAATTCAAACTCAGTCAGAGACATAGATTTTCTCTTGCAACTTTCCTAAACATATTTAAAAGTGCATGAAATGTTGTCTAAAACAAAAAGAAAATGCTTTTTAGTGGCTGGATCTGGTTTTATCACATTCTGAACTGAACGTTGAAAATGAGCTGTTCTCAGCCAGCAGAGGTCAAAATAAGCAGTAATGCAAACTCAGTCATAGACATAGATTTTCACTTGCAACTTGCTTTAACATGTTTAACAGTGCATGAAATGTTGTCTAAAACAAAAAGAATGATGCATTTTAGTGGCTGGATCTGGTTTTATCACTTTCTGAATTGAGCTGTTCAGAGCCAGCAGAGGTCAAAATAAGCAGTAATGCAAACTCAGTCAGAGACATAGATTTTCACTTGCAACTTGCTTTAACATGTTTAACAGTGCATGATATGTTGTCTAAAACAAAAAGAAGGATGCATTTTAGTGGCTGGATCTGGTTTTATCACATTCTGAATTGAACGTTGAAAATGAGCTGTTCTCAGCCAGCAGAGGTCAAAATAAGCAGTAATGCAAACTCTGTCAGAGACATAGATTTTCACTTGCAACTTTCTTAAACATATTTAACAGTGCATGAAATGTTGTCTAAAACAAAAAGAAAATGCTTTTTAGTAGCTGGATCTGGTTTTATCACATTCTGAATTGAACGTTGAAAATGAGCTTTTCAGAGCCAGCAGAGGTCAAAATAAGCAGTAATGCAAACTCAGTCATAGACATAGATTTTCACTTGCAACTTGCTATAACATGTTTAACAGTGCATGAAATGTTGTCTAAAACAAAAAGAATGATGCATTTTAGTGGCTGGATCTGGTTTTATCACTTTCTGAATTCAACGTTGAAAATGAGCTGTTCAGAGCCAGCAGAGGTCAAAATAAGCAGTAATGCAAACGCAGTCAGAGACATAGATTTTCACTTGCAACTTGCTTTAACATGTTTAACAGTGCATGAAATGTTGTCTAAAACAAAAAGAATGATGCATTTTAGTGGCTGGATCTGGTTTTATCACATTCTGAACTGAACGTTGAAAATGAGCTGTTCTTAGCCAGCAGAGGTCAAAATAAGCAGTAATGCAAACTCAGTCAGAGACATAGATTTTCACTTGCAACTTTCTTAAACATATTTAACAGTGCATGAAATGTTGTCTAAAACAAAAAGAAAATGCTTTTTAGTAGCTGGATCTGGTTTTATCACATTCTGAATTGAACGTTGAAAATGAGCTTTTCAGAGCCAGCAGAGGTCAAAATAAGCAGTAATGCAAACTCAGTCATAGACATAGATTTTCACTTGCAACTTGCTTTAACATGTTTAACAGTGCATGAAATGTTATCTAAAACAAAAAGAATGATGCATTTTAGTGGCTGGATCTGGTTTTATCACTTTCTGAATTCAACGTTGAAAATGAGCTGTTCAGAGCCAGCAGAGGTCAAAATAAGCAGTAATGCAAACTCAGTCAGAGACATAGATTTTCACTTGCAACTTGCTTTAACATGTTTAACAGTGCATGAAATGTTGTCTAAAACAAAAAGAATGATGCATTTTAGTGGCTGGATCTGGTTTTATCACATTCTGAATTGAACGTTGAAAATGAGCTGTTCTCAGCCAGCAGAGGTCAAAATAAGCAGTAATTCAAACTCAGTCAGAGACATAGATTTTCACTTGCAACTTTCCTAAACATATTTAAAAGTGCATGAAATGTTGTCTAAAACAAAAAGAAAATGCTTTTTAGTGGCTGGATCTGGTTTTATCACATTCTGAATTGAACGTTGAAAATGAGCTGTTCTCAGCCAGCAGAGGTCAAAATAAGCAGTAATGCAAACTCAGTCATAGACATAGATTTTCACTGGCAACTTGCTTTAACATGTTTAACAGTGCATGAAATGTTGTCTAAAACAAAAAGAATGATGCATTTTAGTGGCTGGATCTGGTTTTATCACTTTCTGAATTGAGCTGTTCAGAGCCAGCAGAGGTCAAAATAAGCAGTAATGCAAACTCAGTCAGAGACATAGATTTTCACTTGCAACTTGCTTTAACATGTTTAACAGTGCATGATATGTTGTCTAAAACAAAAAGAAGGATGCATTTTAGTGGCTGGATCTGGTTTTATCACATTCTGAATTGAACGTTGAAAATGAGCTGTTCTCAGCCAGCAGAGGTCAAAATAAGCAGTAATGCAAACTCAGTCATAGACATAGATTTTCACTTGCAACTTGCTTTAACATGTTTAACAGTGCATGAAATGTTGTCTAAAACAAAAAGAATGATGCATTTTAGTGGCTGGATCTGGTTTTATCACTTTCTGAATTGAACGTTGAAAATGAGCTGTTCTCAGCCAGCAGAGGTCAAAATAAGCAGTAATGCAAACTCAGTCAGAGACATAGATTTTCACTTGCAACTTTCTTAAACATATTTAACAGTGCATGAAATGTTGTCTAAAACAAAAAGAAAATGCTTTTTAGTAGCTGGATCTGGTTTTATCACATTCTGAATTGAACGTTGAAAATGAGCTTTTCAGAGCCAGCAGAGGTCAAAATAAGCAGTAATGCAAACTCAGTCATAGACATAGATTTTCACTTGCAACTTGCTATAACATGTTTAACAGTGCATGAAATGTTGTCTAAAACAAAAAGAATGATGCATTTTAGTGGCTGGATCTGGTTTTATCACTTTCTGAATTCAACGTTGAAAATGAGCTGTTCAGAGCCAGCAGAGGTCAAAATAAGCAGTAATGCAAACGCAGTCAGAGACATAGATTTTCACTTGCAACTTGCTTTAACATGTTTAACAGTGCATGAAATGTTGTCTAAAACAAAAAGAATGATGCATTTTAGTGGCTGGATCTGGTTTTATCACATTCTGAACTGAACGTTGAAAATGAGCTGTTCTTAGCCAGCAGAGGTCAAAATAAGCAGTAATGCAAACTCAGTCAGAGACATAGATTTTCACTTGCAACTTTCCTAAACATATTTAAAAGTGCATGAAATGTTGTCTAAAACAAAAAGAAAATGCTTTTTAGTGGCTGGATCTGGTTTTATCACATTCTGAATTGAACGTTGAAAATGAGCTGTTCTCAGCCAGCAGAGGTCAAAATAAGCAGTAATGCAAACTCAGTCATAGACATAGATTTTCACTTGCAACTTGCTTTAACATGTTTAACAGTGCATGAAATGTTGTCTAAAACAAAAAGAATGATGCATTTTAGTGGCTGGATCTGGTTTTATCACTTTCTGAATTGAGCTGTTCAGAGCCAGCAGAGGTCAAAATAAGCAGTAATGCAAACTCAGTCAGAGACATAGATTTTCACTTGCAACTTGCTTTAACATGTTTAACAGTGCATGATATGTTGTCTAAAACAAAAAGAAGGATGCATTTTAGTGGCTGGATCTGGTTTTATCACATTCTGAATTGAACGTTGAAAATGAGCTGTTCTCAGCCAGCAGAGGTCAAAATAAGCAGTAATGCAAACTCAGTCAGAGACATAGATTTTCACTTGCAACTTTCTTAAACATATTTAACAGTGCATGAAATGTTGTCTAAAACAAAAAGAAAATGCTTTTTAGTAGCTGGATCTGGTTTTATCACATTCTGAATTGAACGTTGAAAATGAGCTTTTCAGAGCCAGCAGAGGTCAAAATAAGCAGTAATGCAAACTCAGTCATAGACATAGATTTTCACTTGCAACTTGCTATAACATGTTTAACAGTGCATGAAATGTTGTCTAAAACAAAAAGAATGATGCATTTTAGTGGCTGGATCTGGTTTTATCACTTTCTGAATTCAACGTTGAAAATGAGCTGTTCAGAGCCAGCAGAGGTCAAAATAAGCAGTAATGCAAACGCAGTCAGAGACATAGATTTTCACTTGCAACTTGCTTTAACATGTTTAACAGTGCATGAAATGTTGTCTAAAACAAAAAGAATGATGCATTTTAGTGGCTGGATCTGGTTTTATCACATTCTGAACTGAACGTTGAAAATGAGCTGTTCTTAGCCAGCAGAGGTCAAAATAAGCAGTAATGCAAACTCAGTCAGAGACATAGATTTTCACTTGCAACTTTCTTAAACATATTTAACAGTGCATGAAATGTTGTCTAAAACAAAAAGAAAATGCTTTTTAGTAGCTGGATCTGGTTTTATCACATTCTGAATTGAACGTTGAAAATGAGCTTTTCAGAGCCAGCAGAGGTCAAAATAAGCAGTAATGCAAACTCAGTCATAGACATAGATTTTCACTTGCAACTTGCTTTAACATGTTTAACAGTGCATGAAATGTTATCTAAAACAAAAAGAATGATGCATTTTAGTGGCTGGATCTGGTTTTATCACTTTCTGAATTCAACGTTGAAAATGAGCTGTTCAGAGCCAGCAGAGGTCAAAATAAGCAGTAATGCAAACTCAGTCAGAGACATAGATTTTCACTTGCAACTTGCTTTAACATGTTTAACAGTGCATGAAATGTTGTCTAAAACAAAAAGAATGATGCATTTTAGTGGCTGGATCTGGTTTTATCACATTCTGAATTGAACGTTGAAAATGAGCTGTTCTCAGCCAGCAGAGGTCAAAATAAGCAGTAATTCAAACTCAGTCAGAGACATAGATTTTCACTTGCAACTTTCCTAAACATATTTAAAAGTGCATGAAATGTTGTCTAAAACAAAAAGAAAATGCTTTTTAGTGGCTGGATCTGGTTTTATCACATTCTGAATTGAACGTTGAAAATGAGCTGTTCTCAGCCAGCAGAGGTCAAAATAAGCAGTAATGCAAACTCAGTCATAGACATAGATTTTCACTGGCAACTTGCTTTAACATGTTTAACAGTGCATGAAATGTTGTCTAAAACAAAAAGAATGATGCATTTTAGTGGCTGGATCTGGTTTTATCACTTTCTGAATTGAGCTGTTCAGAGCCAGCAGAGGTCAAAATAAGCAGTAATGCAAACTCAGTCAGAGACATAGATTTTCACTTGCAACTTGCTTTAACATGTTTAACAGTGCATGATATGTTGTCTAAAACAAAAAGAAGGATGCATTTTAGTGGCTGGATCTGGTTTTATCACATTCTGAATTGAACGTTGAAAATGAGCTGTTCTCAGCCAGCAGAGGTCAAAATAAGCAGTAATGCAAACTCAGTCATAGACATAGATTTTCACTTGCAACTTGCTTTAACATGTTTAACAGTGCATGAAATGTTGTCTAAAACAAAAAGAATGATGCATTTTAGTGGCTGGATCTGGTTTTATCACTTTCTGAATTGAACGTTGAAAATGAGCTGTTCTCAGCCAGCAGAGGTCAAAATAAGCAGTAATGCAAACTCAGTCAGAGACATAGATTTTCACTTGCAACTTTCTTAAACATATTTAACAGTGCATGAAATGTTGTCTAAAACAAAAAGAAAATGCTTTTTAGTAGCTGGATCTGGTTTTATCACATTCTGAATTGAACGTTGAAAATGAGCTTTTCAGAGCCAGCAGAGGTCAAAATAAGCAGTAATGCAAACTCAGTCATAGACATAGATTTTCACTTGCAACTTGCTATAACATGTTTAACAGTGCATGAAATGTTGTCTAAAACAAAAAGAATGATGCATTTTAGTGGCTGGATCTGGTTTTATCACTTTCTGAATTCAACGTTGAAAATGAGCTGTTCAGAGCCAGCAGAGGTCAAAATAAGCAGTAATGCAAACGCAGTCAGAGACATAGATTTTCACTTGCAACTTGCTTTAACATGTTTAACAGTGCATGAAATGTTGTCTAAAACAAAAAGAATGATGCATTTTAGTGGCTGGATCTGGTTTTATCACATTCTGAACTGAACGTTGAAAATGAGCTGTTCTTAGCCAGCAGAGGTCAAAATAAGCAGTAATGCAAACTCAGTCAGAGACATAGATTTTCACTTGCAACTTTCTTAAACATATTTAACAGTGCATGAAATGTTGTCTAAAACAAAAAGAAAATGCTTTTTAGTAGCTGGATCTGGTTTTATCACATTCTGAATTGAACGTTGAAAATGAGCTTTTCAGAGCCAGCAGAGGTCAAAATAAGCAGTAATGCAAACTCAGTCATAGACATAGATTTTCACTTGCAACTTGCTTTAACATGTTTAACAGTGCATGAAATGTTATCTAAAACAAAAAGAATGATGCATTTTAGTGGCTGGATCTGGTTTTATCACTTTCTGAATTCAACGTTGAAAATGAGCTGTTCAGAGCCAGCAGAGGTCAAAATAAGCAGTAATGCAAACTCAGTCAGAGACATAGATTTTCACTTGCAACTTGCTTTAACATGTTTAACAGTGCATGAAATGTTGTCTAAAACAAAAAGAATGATGCATTTTAGTGGCTGGATCTGGTTTTATCACATTCTGAATTGAACGTTGAAAATGAGCTGTTCTCAGCCAGCAGAGGTCAAAATAAGCAGTAATTCAAACTCAGTCAGAGACATAGATTTTCACTTGCAACTTTCCTAAACATATTTAAAAGTGCATGAAATGTTGTCTAAAACAAAAAGAAAATGCTTTTTAGTGGCTGGATCTGGTTTTATCTCATTCTGAATTGAACGTTGAAAATGAGCTGTTCTCAGCCAGCAGAGGTCAAAATAAGCAGTAATGCAAACTCAGTCATAGACATAGATTTTCACTGGCAACTTGCTTTAACATGTTTAACAGTGCATGAAATGTTGTCTAAAACAAAAAGAATGATGCATTTTAGTGGCTGGATCTGGTTTTATCACTTTCTGAATTGAGCTGTTCAGAGCCAGCAGAGGTCAAAATAAGCAGTAATGCAAACTCAGTCAGAGACATAGATTTTCACTTGCAACTTGCTTTAACATGTTTAACAGTGCATGATATGTTGTCTAAAACAAAAAGAAGGATGCATTTTAGTGGCTGGATCTGGTTTTATCACATTCTGAATTGAACGTTGAAAATGAGCTGTTCTCAGCCAGCAGAGGTCAAAATAAGCAGTAATGCAAACTCAGTCATAGACATAGATTTTCACTTGCAACTTGCTTTAACATGTTTAACAGTGCATGAAATGTTGTCTAAAACAAAAAGAATGATGCATTTTAGTGGCTGGATCTGGTTTTATCACTTTCTGAATTGAACGTTGAAAATGAGCTGTTCTCAGCCAGCAGAGGTCAAAATAAGCAGTAATGCAAACTCAGTCAGAGACATAGATTTTCACTTGCAACTTTCTTAAACATATTTAACAGTGCATGAAATGTTGTCTAAAACAAAAAGAAAATGCTTTTTAGTAGCTGGATCTGGTTTTATCACATTCTGAATTGAACGTTGAAAATGAGCTTTTCAGAGCCAGCAGAGGTCAAAATAAGCAGTAATGCAAACTCAGTCATAGACATAGATTTTCACTTGCAACTTGCTATAACATGTTTAACAGTGCATGAAATGTTGTCTAAAACAAAAAGAATGATGCATTTTAGTGGCTGGATCTGGTTTTATCACTTTCTGAATTCAACGTTGAAAATGAGCTGTTCAGAGCCAGCAGAGGTCAAAATAAGCAGTAATGCAAACGCAGTCAGAGACATAGATTTTCACTTGCAACTTGCTTTAACATGTTTAACAGTGCATGAAATGTTGTCTAAAACAAAAAGAATGATGCATTTTAGTGGCTGGATCTGGTTTTATCACATTCTGAACTGAACGTTGAAAATGAGCTGTTCTTAGCCAGCAGAGGTCAAAATAAGCAGTAATGCAAACTCAGTCAGAGACATAGATTTTCACTTGCAACTTTCTTAAACATATTTAACAGTGCATGAAATGTTGTCTAAAACAAAAAGAAAATGCTTTTTAGTAGCTGGATCTGGTTTTATCACATTCTGAATTGAACGTTGAAAATGAGCTTTTCAGAGCCAGCAGAGGTCAAAATAAGCAGTAATGCAAACTCAGTCATAGACATAGATTTTCACTTGCAACTTGCTTTAACATGTTTAACAGTGCATGAAATGTTATCTAAAACAAAAAGAATGATGCATTTTAGTGGCTGGATCTGGTTTTATCACTTTCTGAATTCAACGTTGAAAATGAGCTGTTCAGAGCCAGCAGAGGTCAAAATAAGCAGTAATGCAAACTCAGTCAGAGACATAGATTTTCACTTGCAACTTTCCTAAACATATTTAAAAGTGCATGAAATGTTGTCTAAAACAAAAAGAAAATGCTTTTTAGTGGCTGGATCTGGTTTTATCTCATTCTGAATTGAACGTTGAAAATGAGCTGTTCTCAGCCAGCAGAGGTCAAAATAAGCAGTAATGCAAACTCAGTCATAGACATAGATTTTCACTGGCAACTTGCTTTAACATGTTTAACAGTGCATGAAATGTTGTCTAAAACAAAAAGAATGATGCATTTTAGTGGCTGGATCTGGTTTTATCACTTTCTGAATTGAGCTGTTGAGAGCCAGCAGAGGTCAAAATAAGCAGTAATGCAAACTCAGTCAGAGACATAGATTTTCACTTGCAACTTGCTTTAACATGTTTAACAGTGCATGATATGTTGTCTAAAACAAAAAGAAGGATGCATTTTAGTGGCTGGATCTGGTTTTATCACATTCTGAATTGAACGTTGAAAATGAGCTGTTCTCAGCCAGCAGAGGTCAAAATAAGCAGTAATGCAAACTCAGTCATAGACATAGATTTTCACTTGCAACTTGCTTTAACATGTTTAACAGTGCATGAAATGTTGTCTAAAACAAAAAGAATGATGCATTTTAGTGGCTGGATCTGGTTTTATCACTTTCTGAATTGAACGTTGAAAATGAGCTGTTCTCAACCAGCAGAGGTCAAAATAAGCAGTAATGCAAACTCAGTCAGAGACATAGATTTTCACTTGCAACTTTCTTAAACATATTTAACAGTGCATGAAATGTTGTCTAAAACAAAAAGAAAATGCTTTTTAGTAGCTGGATCTGGTTTTATCACATTCTGAATTGAACGTTGAAAATGAGCTTTTCAGAGCCAGCAGAGGTCAAAATAAGCAGTAATGCAAACTCAGTCATAGACATAGATTTTCACTTGCAACTTGCTTTAACATGTTTAACAGTGCATGAAATGTTGTCTAAAACAAAAAGAATGATGCAGTTTAGTGGCTGGGTCTGGTTTTATCACATTCTGAATTGAACGTTGAAAATGAGCTGTTCTCAGCCAGCAGAGGTCAAAATAAGCAGTAATGCAAACTCAGTCAGAGACCTAGATTTTCACTTGCAACTTTCTTAAACATATTTAACAGTGCATGAAATGTTGTCTAATACAAAAAGAAAATGCTTTTTAGTAGCTGGATCTGGTTTTATCACATTCTGAATTGAACGTTGAAAATGAGCTTTTCAGAGCCAGCAGAGGTCAAAATAAGCAGTAATGCAAACTCAGTCATAGACATAGATTTTCACTTGCAACTTGCTTTAACATGTTTAACAGTGCATGAAATGTTGTCTAAAACAAAAAGAAAATGCTTTTTAGTGCCTGGATCTGGTTTTATCACATTCTGAATTGAACGTTGAAAATGAGCTTTTCAGAGCCAGCAGAGGTCAAAATAAGCAGTAATGCAAACTCAGTCAGAGACATAGATTTTCACTTGCAACTTTCTTAAACATATTTAACAGTGCATGAAATGTTGTCTAAAACAAAAAGAAAATGCTTTTTAGTGCCTGGATCTGGTTTTATCACATTCTGAATTGAACGTTGAAAATGAGCTTTTCAGAGCCAGCAGAGGTCAAAATAAGCAGTAATGCAAACTTAGTCAGAGACATAGATTTTCACTTGCAACTTGCTTTAACATGTTTAACAGTGCATGAAATGTTGTCTAAAACAAAAAGAATGATGCATTTTAATAGCTGGATCTGGTTTTATCACATTCTGAATTGAACGTTGAAAATGAGCTGTTCTCAGCCAGCAGAGGTCAAAATAAGCAGTAATTCAAACTCAGTCAGAGACATAGATTTTCACTTGCAACTTTCCTAAACATATTTAAAAGTGCATGAAATGTTGTCTAAAACAAAAAGAAAATGCTTTTTAGTGGCTGGATCTGGTTTTATCACATTCTGAATTGAACGTTGAAAATGAGCTGTTCTCAGCCAGCAGAGGTCAAAATAAGCAGTAATGCAAACTCAGTCATAGACATAGATTTTCACTTGCAACTTGCTTTAACATGTTTAACAGTGCATGAAATGTTGTCTAAAACAGAAAAGAATGATGCATTTTAGTAGCTGGATCTGGTTTTATCACATTCTGAATTGAACGTTGAAAATGAGGTTTTCAGAGCCAGCAGAGGTCAAAATAAGCAGTAATGCAAACTCAGTCATAGACATAGATTTTCACTTGCAACTTGCTTGAACATGTTTAACAGTGCATGAAATGTTGTCTAAAACAAAAAAGAATGAAGCATTTTAGTGGCTGGATCTGGTTTTATCACTTTCTGAATTCAACGTTGAAAATGAGCTGTTCTCAGCCAGCAGAGGTCAAAATAAGCAGTAATGCAAACTCAGTCAGAGACATAGATTTTCACTTGCAACTTGCTTTAACATGTTTAACAGTGCATGAAATGTTGTCTAAAACAAAAAGAAAATGCTTTTTAGTAGCTGGATCTGGTTTTATCACATTCTGAATTGAACGTTGAAAATGAGCTTTTCAGAGCCAGCAGAGGTCAAAATAAGCAGTAATGCAAACTCAGTCATAGACATAGATTTTCACTTGCAACTTGCTATAACATGTTTAACAGTGCATGAAATGTTGTCTAAAACAAAAAGAATGATGCATTTTAGTGGCTGGATCTGGTTTTATCACTTTCTGAATTCAACGTTGAAAATGAGCTGTTCAGAGCCAGCAGAGGTCAAAATAAGCAGTAATGCAAACTCAGTCAGAGACCTAGATTTTCACTTGCAACTTTCTTAAACATATTTAACAGTGCATGAAATGTTGTCTAAAACAAAAAGAAAATGCTTTTTAGTAGCTGGATCTGGTTTTATCACATTCTGAATTGAACGTTGAAAATGAGCTTTTCAGAGCCAGCAGAGGTCAAAATAAGCAGTAATGCAAACTCAGTCATAGACATAGATTTTCACTTGCAACTTGCTATAACATGTTTAACAGTGCATGAAATGTTGTCTAAAACAAAAAGAATGATGCATTTTAGTGGCTGGATCTGGTTTTATCACATTCTGAATTGAACGTTGAAAATGAGCTTTTCAGAGCCAGCAGAGGTCAAAATAAGCAGTAATGCAAACTCAGTCATAGACATAGATTTTCACTTGCAACTTGCTTTAACATGTTTAACAGTGCATGAAATGTTGTCTAAAACAAAAAGAAAATGCTTTTTAGTGCCTGGATCTGGTTTTATCACATTCTGAATTGAACGTTGAAAATGAGCTTTTCAGAGCCAGCAGAGGTCAAAATAAGCAGTAATACAAACTCAGTCAGAGACATAGATTTTCACTTGCAACTTTCTTAAACATATTTAACAGTGCATGAAATGTTGTCTAAAACAAAAAGAAAATGTTTTTTAGTGCCTGGATCTGGTTTTATCACATTCTGAATTGAACGTTGAAAATGAGCTTTTCAGAGCCAGCAGAGGTCAAAATAAGCAGTAATGCAAACTCAGTCAGAGACATAGATTTTCACTTGCAACTTTCTTAAACATATTTAACAGTGCATGAAATGTTGTCTAAAACAAAAAGAAAATGCTTTTTAGTAGCTGGATCTGGTTTTATCACATTCTGAATTGAACGTTGAAAATGAGCTTTTCAGAGCCAGCAGAGGTCAAAATAAGCAGTAATGCAAACTCAGTCAGAGACATAGATTTTCACTTGCAACTTGCTTTAACATGTTTAACAGTGCATGAAATGTTATCTAAAACAAAAAGAATGATGCATTTTAGTGGCTGGATCTGGTTTTATCACTTTCTGAATTCAACGTTGAAAATGAGCTGTTCAGAGCCAGCAGAGGTCAAAATAAGCAGTAATGCAAACTCAGTCAGAGACATAGATTTTCACTTGCAACTTGCTTTAACATGTTTAACAGTGCATGAAATGTTGTCTAAAACAAAAAGAATGATGCATTTTAATAGCTGGATCTGGTTTTATCACATTCTGAATTGAACGTTGAAAATGAGCTGTTCTCAGCCAGCAGAGGTCAAAATAAGCAGTAATTCAAACTCAGTCAGAGACATAGATTTTCACTTGCAACTTTCCTAAACATATTTAAAAGTGCATGAAATGTTGTCTAAAACAAAAAGAAAATGCTTTTTAGTGGCTGGATCTGGTTTTATCACATTCTGAATTGAACGTTGAAAATGAGCTGTTCTCAGCCAGCAGAGGTCAAAATAAGCAGTAATGCAAACTCAGTCATAGACATAGATTTTCACTTGCAACTTGCTTTAACATGTTTAACAGTGCATGAAATGTTGTCTAAAACAAAAAGAATGATGCATTTTAGTGGCTGGATCTGGTTTTATCACTTTCTGAATTCAACGTTGAAAATGAGCTGTTCTCAGCCAGCAGAGGTCAAAACAAGCAGTAATGCAAACTCAGTCAGAGACATAGATTTTCACTTGCAACTTGCTTTAACATGTTTAACAGTGCATGAAATGTTGTCTAAAACAAAAAGAATGATGCTTTTTAGTGGCTGGATCTGTTTTTATCACTTTCTGTATTGGACGTTGAAAATGAGCTTTTCTCAGCCAGCAGAGAGGTCAAAATAAGCAGTAAAGCAAACTCAGTGTCAGGGTTCTGCCACTCTGATCTTGTAAATTCTTGTTTTGGTGGCAGATCTCGGACACTACTCGTGTCTGGTCCTGTTTCTGTCTCTGTGTGCGCGCGCGCCGTCGTGGGTGTACGCAGAGTGTGCGCGCTCCTGCTTGACGCGGCTGCGTGCGCGCTCTGCGTCCCTCAGACGCATGCGCTCTTGTACTCGTGTCTGTGTTTTCGTCTGTCAGCAGCATGGTGTTTCATTCCCAGCGTCTCAGTCTTGTTGGTTTCGGTTTTGGTCGGCGCTGGGATGAAGCATGCATGCTGCATATGTGAGCACATGGTGAGTGTTTTCATTCATCGTGTGCTCGTGTCTTGCGTCTTTTGTCAAAGCACGTGGCTCGGTGTTTACATTGTGGTCACGTGCTTTTGTCGTGTGCTTCAGTGTTGTGTTATGTGAGCGCATGGCTTGTATTGTCTCTGTGTCATGCTCTCTCCCGTCTATTGTCTAGTCCCACCCTCCTTGTTAACCCATTATTAGTTAATTGTGTTCACCTGTGTGTCAATTTACTCTTTGCTTTATAATCCCCCTCATGTTTTCAGTCCTTTGTCAGTTCGTCGTCGATATTACCCTGTCTTGTTGTCTCCAGTCCTGTTTTGTCCTGCCAGCCCTGTCAAGTTTGTTTTTGCCTTTTTATTAATGTTTTCCCCTTCGGGGTAGTTTTGTTTTGCCTTTTATTTTTATTTGTAGTTTATAATAAATATTCCTTCATTTTTCTGCAATTGGGTCTGCACTCCTTTTTTTTCCCTCACCGACCGTGACAGTACGAACTGACCAAAATGAGGACCTAGCAGAAGGATGACTCCTTCCTCAGCCACATGCCACAGCTTCTCCGTCTGCATGCGCTGCGGCAACATGGCTCTGAGCTAAAGGAGTTTGCGGAGAGGTTCCGTATGGCATCAGAGGGGCTTGGGTTCAATGACTGGGCTCTTTTGAATCTCCTGAACTTCGCTCTTGATAAACCCCTCTATCCTCTACAGATACAGAGATTGGTGGGCTACTCGTACAAACAGTTTGTGGACCATATGGTTAATCAAGTTGCCCATGAATGTCGTCAGGAGAGAATCTGCTCTGTTCTTCCACCAACAGACCAACCTGAACCCAGCTCACTGCTGCCTCCCACAGAGAAGAGGAAACTGAGGAGGAGGAATAGGTCTTCCTCTATCATTACCCCTCTATTGGTGACGGAACCTGCTGCAGCCCACCCAGCAACAACCCTGGCTGCAGCATCACCCAGTGAAGCACCCGCAACAGACACTGCACCAGTCCAGCAGACAGTGTCTGAAGAGGTGGCCAGCTTCCCGCCACCCAGACCAAGGAAGCGTCGGAGGAGAAAGGGCTCCTCCACCACAACGGCTCCAGCCCCTGAGCGCCCTCCAGTGTCGGCTCCAGCCCCTGAGCGCCCTCCAGTGTCGGCTCCAGCCCCTGAGCGCCCTCCAGTGTCGGCTCCAGCCCCTGAGCGCCCTCCAGTGTCGGCTCCAGCCCCTGAGCGCCCTCCAGTGTCGGCTCCAGCCCCTGAGCGCCCTCCAGTGTCGGCTCCAGCCCCTGAGCGCCCTCCAGTGTCGGCTCCAGCCCCTGAGCGCCCTCCAGTGTCGGCTCCAGCCCCTGAGCGCCCTCCAGTGTCGGCTCCAGCCCCTGAGCGCCCCTCAGTGCCGGTCCCATTCCGGCTCCTTGCCCTGCCGGCACCACCCAGACGTCTTTCCCAGCCGACCCCAGCCCGGCTCCTTACCCTGCCGGCGCCACCCAGACGTCTTGCCCTGCCGGCCCCAGCCCGGCTCCTTGCCCTGCCGGCGCCACCCAGACGTCTTGCCCAGCCGGCCCCAGCCCGGCTCCTTGCCCTGCCGGCGCCACCCAGACGTCTTGCCCTGCCGGCGCCAGCCCGACTCCTTGCCCTGCCGGCGCCACCCAGACGTCTTGCCCAGCCGGCTCCAGCCCGGCTCCTTGCCCTGCCGGCGCCACCCAGACGTCTTGCCCTGCCGGCGCCAGCCCGACTCCTTGCCCTGCCGGCGCCACCCAGACGTCTTGCCCTGCCGGCGCCACCCAGACGTCTAGCCCTGCCGGCCCCAGCCCGGCTCCTTGCCCTGCCGGCGCCACCCAGACGTCTTGCCCAGCCGGCCCCAGCCCGGCTCCTTGCCCTGCCGGCGCCACCCAGACGTCTTGCCCTACCGGCGCCACCCAGACGTCTTGCCCAGCCGGCCCCAGCCCGGCCCCTTGCCCTGCCGGCCCCACCCAGACGTCTCGCCCTGCCGGCGCCACCCAGACGTCTCGCCCTGCCGGCGCCACCCAGACGTCTCGCCCTGCCGGCGCCACCCAGACGTCTCGCCCTGCCGGCGCCACCCAGACGTCTCGCCCTGCCGGCGCCACCCAGACGTCTCGCCCAGCCGGCCCCAGCTCGGCTACCTGCCCTGCCGGCGCCACCCAGACGTCTCGCCCTACCGGTCCCAGCCCGGCGCCTTGCCCTGCCGGCTCCCCTCTGGTCTCCAGCCCTGCCGGCTCCCCTCTGGTCTCCAGCCCTGCCGGCTCCCCACAGGCCTCCAGCCCAGCCGGCTCCCCACCGACCTCCTGCCTTGTCTCCCCTGATAGACTCTCCCTGGGTCGTCCCTCCTGCTCCTCCCTGGTGTTCCCTCCCTGCACCCTGGAAGGACCCTCCGGCTCCACCCTGGCTCCCTGCCGGGGCCCCCGACCCACTGAATCCACCCTGGACTGTCCCTCCTGATCCTCCCTGGTCTTGCCCTCCCATCCCTCCCTTGTTTGTCTTGTTCGGTCTGGCTTGGCTTCCCTCCCTCCCTCCCTTCATGTCGTCTTGCCTGTTCACCTCCCTGTCTTGTGTCTGTTGATGTTGCCTGTTTTGTTGTCTTGTAGTGTTTCTTGTCTGTCTTGTACCTTGTTGGATGTTCCCTTTAGGGACGCCAGGTGGCGTCCCTTTTGGGGGGGGGTAGTGTCAGGGTTCTGCCACTCTGATCTTGTAAATTCTTGTTTTGGTGGCAGATCTCGGACACTACTCGTGTCTGGTCCTGTTTCTGTCTCTGTGTGCGCGCGCGCCGTCGTGGGTGTACGCAGAGTGTGCGCGCTCCTGCTTGACGCGGCTGCGTGCGCGCTCTGCGTCCCTCAGACGCATGCGCTCTTGTAATCGTGTCTGTGTTTTCGTCTGTCAGCAGCATGGTGTTTCATTCCCAGCGTCTCAGTCTTGTTGGTTTCGGTTTTGGTCGGCGCTGGGATGAAGCATGCATGCTGCATATGTGAGCACATGGTGAGTGTTTTCATTCATCGTGTGCTCGTGTCTTGCGTCTTTTGTCAAAGCACGTGGCTCGGTGTTTACATTGTGGTCACGTGCTTTTGTCGTGTGCTTCAGTGTTGTGTTATGTGAGCGCATGGCTTGTATTGTCTCTGTGTCATGCGCTCTCCCGTCTATTGTCTAGTCCCACCCTCCTTGTTAACCCATTATTAGTTAATTGTGTTCACCTGTGTGTCAATTTACTCTTTGCTTTATAATCCCCCTCATGTTTTCAGTCCTTTGTCAGTTCGTCGTCGATATTACCCTGTCTTGTTGTCTCCAGTCCTGTTTTGTCCTGCCAGCCCTGTCAAGTTTGTTTTTGCCTTTTTATTAATGTTTTCCCCTTCGGGGTAGTTTTGTTTTGCCTTTTATTTTTATTTGTAGTTTATAATAAATATTCCTTCATTTTTCTGCAATTGGGTCTGCACTCCTTTTTTTTCCCTCACCGACCGTGACACTCAGTCAGAGACATAGATTTTCACTTGCAACTTGCTTTAACATGTTTAACAGTGCATGAAATTTTGTCTAAAACAAAAAGAATGGTGCTTTGTAGTGGCTGGATCTGTTTTTATCACTTTCTGTATTGGACGTTGAAAATGAGCTTTTCTCAGCCAGCAGAGAGTTCAAAATAAGCAGTAATGCAAACTCAGTCAGAGACATAGATTTTCACTTGCAACTTGCTTTAAAATGTTTAACAGTGCATGAAATGTTGTCTAAAACAAAAAGAATGATGCTTTTTAGTGGCTGGATCTGTTTTTATCACTTTCTGTATTGGACGTTGAAAATGAGCTTTTCTCAGCCAGCAGAGAGTTCAAAATAAGCAGTAATGCAAACTAAGTCAGAGACATAGATTTTCACTTGCAACTTGCTTTAACAAAAACAAAAAGAATAAAACAAAAAGAATGATGCTTTTTAGTGGCTGAAGCTGTTTTATCACTTGCTGCTGTAGCGGGTCAATGGATCGTTCCAGAACCGAACAAGTCGCAGACCATATTTTTCTTAAAAGATTGGTTGGTGCCTACCTGTCTGAGCTTTGATTTAATTTTCAAGGCAATCCACAGGATGACTTGCCAGTCATGATCACAACTGTGTGCTAATTAACTTTTACACCTTAAAACATTAAGAGGCTCTACATTCAAAAACCCACCAAACCGGTTTCTGAAAGTGCCTTTTGTTTCACGCCTGCGACCCAAGTCTGAGAGGAATACGCATTCTAGGCTCACACACAAGCGATCAGAAACGCTTCCAAAGTTTAATGGACATTTAAGTAGAACAGTTTATTTGAGTAATGTATGTTTGCTTTATGTTTCTGTAGGTTTTTGTGTGTACATGTTTCATGTGTTTAACAAAACTGTTATGGATAATTATTGAGTTATAGCCCTCAGTGACAAATGAAATCTACAGAATGTTTTTGGAATACTTCATGTTTGGTATTGATTGAAAGCTAGGAACAATTTAAATGCATTGGTTTATATGAAGAAACCATACTAGGAAAGATGTCCATGTTATGAGACTTTATTTTAACAACTTTGCTATCAAAGCAGCGCCCACACAGGGTGCCAACCCGGCCTCCTAGAGGGCAGAATTGGGGTGTGACTCCACCCTGCACCTTCTCTGATTGGACAAGTATTGTGTAGACCCAGCCTCTACCAAAACCTATAAAACTTTGAACAAAGGAATTTCATCGTCGTCTTTTGCCGGTCATCTTTGCCAGTCGTCACCGCCGTCGCTGCCCGGACCTCGCTCTTCTTGTGCTGTGGCAGTTACATCGCCTCGCCGGAAGCCTCGTTACATCACGGAGCAGACCGCGACCTTCACTTGCTGCCGGCTCGACCCCTGATCTGCTTGTGCAACCGCTGCAACAACAAGCCATCGGGTCAACACATCCAAACTCTGAAACTCATCATAACTACAGAAACCCAGGAAGGACTTCGAACGCCTCCTTGTCCAACATGCGTATCCCTAGCAACCGACTAAGGAAACCCCTCTTCACCGACAAGGGAATTCCATCACGTCACTGAAGTTGCTACGCTGACCAATCAGCTTCACCGGGATTTCCCTTTGGACCAGTTGAGGAAACCAAAATTACATCAGAACGCAAGTAACACAAACAAGGTTTCTATCCATTACTGAATCTGGTGTGAATTATGTTTAAGTAGTAAAGAATATCGAAATTCTCTGCTTTTAAAGTTTCTCGCAGGTTGCAATGCTAAGAACTTAGCAAAGGCTAGAAGTTGAATCCACTAAGTCAAAACTCTCTTCAAACTGCTTGTGTGTGTGTGTGTGTGTGTGTATGTATGTGCATTTGTTTGTATTACGTAGATTAGTAATTGTGTTATAGAGTAGCAATAAACTTTTGTTTCGTTTTAAGATCCGTGTTGGTGTGTTGTGTGCTTTATAAGTTAATGCCTCAACTTCACATACTGCTACCTTGCTTATTAAATAATTAGATACTGTTTTTATACTGTTATTGTTGGCCACGTAATAATATAATACAGGATTGCTTTACACTAAACGTTCTATTAGCTGGACAAATACTTAAGTTAAGTGTAAGCTTTAAATAATTCTATGTGAATCATGTTCGAATTTTTGATTCGAATCCCCAAAGTTTAAACATGATTTAAACCGAAGAGCTGATTCTTACACTGCATAAGGCCTCTAAACGAGCTTTTCTCAGCCAGCAGAGAGGTCAAAATAAGCAGTAATGCAAACTCAGTCAGATACACTGGTTTTAACTTGCAACTTGCTTTAACATGCTTACCAGTTCATGAAATGTTGTCTAAATCAAAAAGAATGATGCTTTTTAGTGGCTGAAGCTGTTTTTATCACTTGCTGTATAAGGTCTCTAAACAAGCTTTTCTCAGCCAGTAGAGAGGTCAAAATAAGCAGTAATGCAAACTCAGTCAGATACACTGGTTTTAACTTGCAACTTGCTTTAACATGTTTAACAGTGCATGAAATGTCTAAATCAAAAAGAATGATGCTTTTTAGTGGCTGAAGCTGTTTTTATCACTAGCTGTATAAGGCCTCTAAACGAGAATTTCTCAGCCACCAGAGAGGTCAAAATAAGCAGTAATGCAAACTCAGTCAGAGACAAAGATTTTCACTTGCAACTTGCTTTAACATGATTGCACAGTGCATACAATGTTGTTTAAAACAAAAAGAATGATGCTTTTTAGTAATTGAAGCTGTTTTTATCACTTGATGTATTAGGCCGGTAACAAGCTTTTCCCAGCCAGCAGAGGTCAAAATAGGCAGTATTTCAAACTCTGTCAGATACACTGGATTTAACTTGCAAGTTGCTTTAACATGTTTACCAGTGCATGAAATGTCGTCCAAAACAAAAAAATATGCTTTTTAGTGGCTGAAGCTGTTTTTATCACTTGCTGTATTAGACTTCAAAATGAACTTTTTCCACCCAGCAAAGAGCTCAAAATAAGCAGTATTGCAAACTCAGTCATAGACACAGATTTAAACTTGCAACTTGCTTTAACATGTTCAACACTGCATGAAATGTTGTCTAAAACAAAAAGAATGATGGTTTTTAGTGGCTGAAGCTGTTTTAATCACTTGCTGTATTAGGCCTATAACAAGCTTTTCCCAGCCAGCACAGAGGCCAAAATAAGCAATAATGCAAACTCAGTCAGAGACACAGATTTTCACGTGCAACTTGCTTTAACATGTTTAACAGTGCATGAAATGTTGTCTAAAACAAAAAAAGAATTGGTAATACTTTATTTTGATTGTCCCCCTTTAGATAGTCTGTTGACCTTAAGTTATTTTTCAAGTTCTAATCTGTTTACTCTCATCTGGGTAGTATCTGTAGATTGTCTTTTAAATTTTCTTTGTCAATCATTACAATGTCTACATGTAAACATTTAATAAAGTTTTGGTAAGTTGTTACCAACATAGGTTCTAGATGGTCAACAATGTTTTAGTAGACATGCAACAAATCTTCAAAAAATGTTCATCAAAGTATTAGTATTTTAGGTTGTAGATATTCAACAATGTTATAGTAGACATGCAACAAATCTTCAACAAATGTTCATCAAAGTATGAGTTGACATGCAACAAATCCTCAACATTTATTAAACCTTTGGTAAGTTACATGTTACCAAATTAGGTTGTATATATTCAATAGTGTATTAGTAAATATGCAACAAATCCTCAACATTTATTAAACCTTTGGTAAGTTACGTGTTATCAAATTAGGTTGTATATGTTCAACAATGTATTAGTAGATATGCTACAAATCTTCAACAAGTTTTCAATACATTTAGCACCAAGATTGTTTTGGTTGTAATTGTCTGTGTAGTTGTTAACCAGTTTATCAATAGATTTTCAGTAGACATTCACATGCCTCTAAATAGCAACACAACATAATTTAAAATGAACTTTTTCTCAAATATAAAATAGGTTTTGGTACAATCTTCATACAAGTATTTGCAAGAGTGTTCAATTAACTATTTGTTGCATTTAACCTAACTTTCAGTAGACAGTTATTTTACTTGAAAGTACAGTTATCTGCTCATCTGTTGTCACACTAGGCCCATCAAAATGAAGTGATGCTTCAGAAATGCTGTTGAAGAAGCCAACATCACAGACAGCATGGCTACAAGCAAGTAAATGTTCAGCAAATAGTCAACAGACAGGTAGTAGCAACACTGATGCAAGTATTAAAAGACACAACAGCACCACATATACAAGAACATAAAAATAAATACCAGAGTCATTAGTTTGTCCAACTGCTTTCAATGTATTGCTGTCAAAAATCTCAATAAACACAACTGAACATTAAATCTCTCTCTCTCTCTCTGTATACATATATGTGTGTGTGTGTGTGTGTGTGTGTGTGTGTGTGTGTGTATATATATATATATATATATATATATATATATATATATATATATATATATATATATATATATATATATATATATATATATATATATGCATACTGTGCCAAGTCTAAGCCACTATTTTCACCAATAACAATGAGGTTTAAAGCCAGTTATTTCTATATCTTTCTGTAACAGGCAGTGCTCCACAGAGATCTGATCATAATCCAGTCTGTCTGGAAAGACATGATGAAACAGAACAAACAGAGACAAACAACTGTACATACAGAAGAACTTTGGCAACATCTCTAAGATGCATCAAATACCTACAAGCCAAGCCACTAGAAAAATCATGGGCAAATGGACCAAATGTTTTAAATGCAAAGTGTGGTCATACCAATAGTTCATTTGATTTAGTTAATATAAGTTAATTGATAAATAAAAAGCATGTATGCATTATTTTTGATCGCATCCTCATTTTACAGCTAGCTTGCACAAGTACCAAAAACTGAACACTACTGTAGCTTTGCAGGTAGGTATTTGAAGCATCTTGGAGATGTTGCCAAAGTTCTTCTGAATGTACAGTTGTATGTCTCAGTTTGTTCTGTTCAGTTTGCACTGCCTTTTGTCAGACTTCTTGTGCAGACAATAATTTCACTGTAGAATTACAATTAATGACAAAAATAATGTTTGGAAATGTAAATTGATATTTCAACTGACATGATAAAGAAAAATATAAAAATAACTGACATAAATCCCTGTTTATATATTCAAAGTGGCTATATAAAATCATACATACTCACATTGCACCCTGCTTTCAAAAGACCTTTCAAGAGTTCCCACTTAGATATGCTTGGCACTTATAGCATGTTTGGCATGCTGTCCCGGGAGAGAACCCTGAGCTCGGAGATATTTGAGCCCAGTCTAGAAGCATATCAGGAGAACCGAGATCAGGTAGGTCTTGATCACTCCCCCTTTAGAAGGGGAGAAAAAGGAGGAGATGGGGTGGAAAGGGGGATTCTTCCAAAACGAAGATAATAAGGAGAAAGTGATCCATTTATATTAAGCTAGGATCATTCTGATTGGATTATTACTGATTACAGATGAGTGGCCAGCGGTGCACAATCATATCACGTGCTCCTCTCGAAATTAGTTTATGAAACTTCACTTAGGATAAAGTTGTAGAGAGGCACAAGTTCAAAGAAAAACTTGTACATAAACATTAAACAATAAATATTAATGTTAACTAATATTAAATGTATATATATATATATATATATATATATATATATATATATATATATATATATATATATATATATATAAGCATATACTATACACACAGACACACACACACACACACACACACACACACACACACGTCAGTGGTAGAACTGACTGATGTCATGTATAAGCCTTCCAATAATCCCTTGTTTGTGTTTCCTAACCAACCACTAAGTCCATTCTATATAAACTTTTCTGTCCGGTTTGCACACAATCTCCATACCTTTTGTAGTTTGCCCATGCCCTTTCAGTGTTTTGTGTATGTACTCCTGATGATGGATTAACAAAACCAATGCTGTGGTTCACTGTGTGATGTTGGTATCCTCTCTCTGACAGACTTGAATATGCACGCCACTCATCACTATGAATAATGCTGCCTTTCTTTACATGTTTCGCTATGATTGGTATAAGCGTCTTCTTGTCACGTTTGTCCACCAGCCGTAAAACTGTTTTTTGTGATGGCAAAATTTCAACCATTCCCAATACCCAGCTTTTCCTTTTCCACGGAACTTCAAAACGCCCTCTGGCATACTGAAAAAAGTAAAAAAAAATGGGTTAAACCTTTTCAAAAACTTTGAATGGTTAGAAGCCATGCAGCTTTAAAAAAAAGTTAAACATTGTGAGTCTATATAAAAATTACTTTTTACAACGTGGCAATTTAATTTATTAGATTAGAACAATGTAACAATAATGATTTTTTGTCTACATATATGAAGACTACACAAAATCCCTTTAAAGAATTGCATACTTTTCCTGAATCAATTTTTCAGACTTCTATAGATTTTTCTGTCCATAATTAATTTAGAATAAAAAAATAAATAAAAATGCTGCATTATGAGTCAGAATCTTTTTGCTAAATTCTTGCAGTTAAACTATGGCTCATTTAAGTCAGTTACTACCAAGTTCAAGTTTAAAGCACTGCATTTTGTAAAACTGCAATGCTAAAATGGTGCAATGTCATTCATTCTTGTCATGAGAATTTTAATTGTGAAACTTTAAACCCTACAAAATCATAAGTGAAGTTCATGTACAAATTACCCGGCAACAGAGTTAAATTCCTCTGACCTTTCTTTACTGGCTGTTAGCACTCACAAACTGTTTATATATATATATACTGTATATATATATATATAATTATTATTTTTTTATCTAAGAATAATTAATATTTTTATGTTTGGAGTGAAATTAGGGGGTGAGTAACAGTTACATCAAAAATGTAAATGTATTGTTAACTGACTCTGCAAAGAAAAAAAAATCTATCTACTTTACACATAAAGTTCTGTGTAATAAAATGAAATGACACAGATAAAAAGTATTGAACAAACGAGAAAAGGGATGTGTAGAAAAACAGCAGCTGAAATCTCTCAGTAGTTCTTCAGCAGCCGTCTGTCCTTCCTCACTAAAAATGAATAGCAGCCGCTTTATTCCAACATATACATTAGCAGGATAATGAAGATGAAACCAGGGTGGAGATTTCAGCAAGACAATCACCCAAAACACAGCCAAGGAAACTCTTAAATGGTTTCAGAGAAAGAAAATCAAACTGTAGAATGGCCCAGCCAATCACCTGACTTAAATCCAATATAAAATAAAGCTAAGATTTGATAGACGAGACCCACAGAAGCATCAAGACTTTTACACTCTGTTGAAGTCTGTGAGAAACTCACACCTGAGTAATGTATGGGACTTCATTCTCCATATGGGAGGCATCTTTAAGCTGCCATAACTATAAAATACAGTAATATAGAGTATTAAATACATTTCAGTAGTTCAGTTCTTTCCCCTTGTGTCATTCCATTGTTGTCCATACAATTTTTTTCAGATTTTTACAAATTTTGTTATATTTCTGTTTGTATTGTTTGGGTTTTTACCAAAATCTGGTTTAATTCCATGTCAACAGCTCCCTTAGAAATATTATTCCTAGGTGTGCGTGTGTGTGTGTGTTTGTGTGTATGTATGTATGTATGTATGTGTATGTATGTATGTATGTGTGTGTGTGTGTGTGTGTGTGTGTGTGTGTGTGTGTGTGTGTGTATACATGGTTGAAGGAATTATTAGCTTTCTGAATTATTAGCCCCCTTGTTTATTTTTTTCACCAATTTCTGTTTGACAGAGAAAAAAAATCAACAAATTCCTAATCATAATAGTTTTAATAACTCATTTCTAATAACTGATATATTTTATCTTTGCCATGATGACAGTAAATAATATTAGACTAGATATTCTTCAAGACACTTCTATACAGCTTAATTGACATTAACTGGGTTAATTAGGTTAACCAGGCATGTTAGGGTAATTAGGCAAGTTATTGTATAATGATTGTTTGTTCCCCTTCGGGAGGTGAACTCCAATGCCATTAGTGGATTTGATTTTAGGGAAATCCGCGAATTGGGAGGATTCCGTTCAGAAGCCACTTGTCTGATAGAGTATTGAACGGGCCAATGAATTGGCAGCGCAAGCTTGCGCAGGTGTGCTTCATTGCCAATAAACCCAGCATATAAGCACAAGTGGAGCAAACAGATGCCATCCTTTTTTGCTTCAGAGACTTTTCTGATCGAGTCGATGAGGGTTCCTCCTGCTTTGATCCAGCGATTCTGAGCGAACAAGAGCATTCTCCCGGTCCAGAGTGTGTACACAGAGCGGCAGACGGTCGAGCTGGGTTTCTCCCTTGCCTTGCGTTCTTTGGGTCCGGTCCTCCAGAGCGGTGCGTATAAAGTTGCAACTTCACAAAGAGAGCAACACAGTTATGCAGCATGTCCTTTTCCATTGCGATGCCATGACTGTTGCGCAGTAAAGATCGTGGCTAGTCTTTGCAAAAGGGCAAACCACTCCAGTTGTCCCCTGCTCTGCAGCGGGCACTCAGGCAGATCTGAGGATTTCAGCGAGAGATAATCCATCGCCCACGGACCTCCTGCTCCTCCAAGCGCTCCATCCAAGCTTCGGGCGTAGGAAGCTATCCGTCTAACAGATGGTAGCCCTTACGCTCGATGACACCGGAGAGCAGACATCCACCGCGGCATCGGAGGGTGGGCTTTCATGGTCCGATGATGATCCAGACCTGCTCTCCCCCTCCGGGCAGGTGAGCGCTGTCAAAACAGTTTACAGCCTGTGAAATTATGAACCCTTATTGTATACTGTATTTATTTTAAATCTGCAATTCAATATAAAATATATTTCCATACACTACTTACCTTATGTTTACTCGTCGATCTCACCAAAGCCATCAATGTCTCCATAACTCACTATCAACAAATAACTTTGCATGATATAGGCCTACCGTCAGGGTTCAATGTAGATTAAAACAGGCTCGCATCTTTACTGCTGTTTGCACAGGGGGGCTAACTGTTGCATTTCAGTAAATGTATAGCTGATGCTTATAGAAAAATGTAGTAATTTGGTCTTCAATCAATAAAAACTGCTGCTGTAGTTTACTCTGTTCTTAAGTGTTCACGTATACACTAGTGTGTTAAAGTTCAGCTTCTTCCCTCTTTGTTCCCTGTAGTTGAAGGGTGAATACAGTATTTGTTCCCTCCTTGTTCCCTGTACTTACAGGATAAATACCACATTTGAGGGTTGTAAATTAAAGTAAAGCATTGTTCCTCCCTTGTTCCCTGTACTTACAGGGTAAATACCACATTTGAGGGTTGTAAATAAAAGTGAAGCCTTGTTCCTCCCTTGTTTCCTGTCCTTACAGGGTAAATACAACATTTGTTCCCTCCTTGTTCCCTTTAGTTTACAATGTAAAATCTTGAAGGCATTAAAGACACTACGGACAATTTAGTCTACCCAATTCAACTGTACCACATGTCTTTGGACTGTGAGGGAAACCGGAGCACACGGAGGAAACTGGAGCACCCGGAGGAAACCTACGCGAACGCAGGGAGAACTCCACGCAGAAACGCCAACTGACCCAGCTGGAAACATCCATACACACTCATTTACACACATACACTACGGACAATTTTAGCTTACCCAATGTCCCCACATATTTTTGGACTTGTAGGAGCACCCGGATGAAACCCACGCTAACATGGGGAGAACATGCAAACTCCACACAGAAATGCCAACTGACCCAGCCAAGGCTCGAACAAGCGACCTTTTTGCTGTAAGCCGATTGTGCTACCCACTGCACCTGCCTATACTCAAACAGCAAAATAACACATTATTTCCTTCCCCCTTTTTTCTGGCATCTCTTGCTTGGCTTCCTCTTCTGCTCTTCTCAGCTTCCACTGAGGACTCTGATGGTGAGTGGCTGCTGAAATCCCATGAGTCTTGTTGCTCTGCATTTATATAAAATATATGAACAGATATAAAGGCTTTTAGTAAGCTATAGACATGTTTATTTTGCTGTTTAATGTGTGTGTGGTGGTTGTCCAACAATTTCACATACTAAATATTTACAGATACCATACATTACTATCAAACAAAAGTACTATGATCAGATCATATGGGAGATTGTGATCATTTATAGTGATAAAAATTAAAAAAAGAAATATATTGTGTGTTTGTATATTTATTTTACTGCCTTCAAGATTTTATATTGTAAACTACAGGGAACAAGGAGGGAACAAATGTTGTATTTACCCTGTAAGTAGAGGGAAGAAGGGAGGAACAATGCTTCACTTTAATTTACAACCCTCAAATGTGGTATTTACTCTGTAAGTACAGGGAACAAGGGAGGAACAATGCTTCACTTTAATTTACAACCCTCAAATGTGGTATTTACCCTGTAAGTACAGGGAACAAGGAGGGAACAAATACTGTATTCACACTTTAACTACAGGGAACAAAGAGGGAAGAAGCTGAACTTTAACACACTAGTGTATACATGAACACTAAGAACAGAGTAAACTACAGCAGCAGGTTTAATTGATTGAAGACCAAATTACTACATTTTTCTATAAGCATCAGCTATACATTTACTGAAATGCAACAGTTAGCCCCCCTGTGCAAACAGCAGTAAAGATGCGAGCCTGTTTTAATCTACACTGAACCCTGACGGTAGGCCTATATCATGCAAAGTTATTTGTTGATAGTGAGTTATGGAGACATTGATGGCTTTGGTGAGATCGACGAGTAACCATAAGGTAAGTAGTGTATGGAAATATATTTTATATTGAATTGCAGATTTAAAATACATACAGTATACAATAAGGGTTCATAATTTCACAGGCTGTAAACTTTTTATTCATTAAACACCCTATATAAAACCCAAGCACTGAATAAGAGTATGTACTCGTGCAGGTGCATGTACAGTACATTTGTAGATAGCAATAGGATTTCACCATCCTTGCATAATTCTTCATATGTATACAATACTTGAAGAAAAGTACATCGTAAACGTAATATACTTACGCTGTTCTTTGCGTGATGAATATCTTATTGTTACCCCCCTATTACACAAACATGGTTTGTTCTTTTGCAATTTAATGAAAAGTACAACGTTATTTCACTGTACTTATGCGGTACTTTTCATGCTGAATATCTGGTTGTTACCCCCTTATTACCCAAGCATTACGGTTTGTTCCCTTATACCTACACATACGTTCATTATACACACACAGTACGTACAGAAAAGTACACTGTAATTTCACTGTACTTACGCAGTACTTTGCGGGTTGTAAAAGAAAGCGTTACCTAAAGTTTATATGAAAACAGTGTTAAACAAGCAGTTTAAATAGTCCTTTGTAACTCATTCCTGTGCTTAGTGCCGCATGGCACACTCCTTTGGGTCGTAAATACCTTGGAATCAGGTTTCGAGCCTTCTCTGGGCAAAGTTGACTGGTTGTGGAATAAAATGCAAAATATTTATGTGTCTGGTCGGCCATATTCGTTACAGATCCCCCTTCGTTAGGCGATGTGTTGGGATGAAGACATCGGTGAACGCTGGAGAAACACGGCAAGCAACAAGACAACACCTACATCTCAACATACTATACTAGTGTAGAGTATCAAATTGTTTGGTTACTGATCGTTGAAACTGACACTCAACATTTTTAAGTTAGTTCAGTTCTCAGTAGTCTATGATAATATGACTAACTGGCGTAGCGCTCTCTGGTTCACAACCATATTTAAATGGTATCAAAATTAGGTATGGTGTGCCAATCCTGATATTCTAATTAAAGAAAGATAGGAGAGGAAACGATAGGCAAAGTTAAACCAAACAATGATGTTTTAATGTCAGATGTGTTTGCTGTGTGCAGTTACTGATGTAGTGCGTGTAATGTATGATCAGATCTGTCTCAGCCTTTGGGCCCTCCCCCTTCCTTGCTGGTTTGATGCGCTTGCTTCTCATTCATTGTCTCTAGGTGCACATGAAGTTTGGCTCTATGCATCTTTTCCTTGGGTAACGGGTCGTTGGTGACCTGATGGGGGTCCACTAGGAAGTGTGTTTCTCTGGCAGAATTTGGGTAGTTGTTTGTAATGGCAGTGTGGAGCTGATATGCAAACTTGTCTTCCACATTACTTTCCTCTGATGGGGCTTTCTGGCTGTGACAGACTCTGGTCTCTGTGCTAGACCGTGGTTGCTGTCAGGTGAAATGAGTTTAGAGTTCAATGTTTTCTTAGTGAGTGTGAGGTAAAAACAGAGTGGTGTTTTTCTGATACCTCTGAGTTCTATTGTTGGTGAGAGACCTCCCCCTTTTGAATCTGTGTTGTTGCAGAACAGGTGGCTGTCATCTCTTGTCCATGGTGATAGCCATTGACAGTGTTGGCTAACAGACTGTGGAGGTGCTGTTATTACTGTTTCCTTGTCTTATTACTGTTATTCCTGTCTTGAGTGCCTTGTGGAGCGTGGCTGATCCCGTGACTTTTCCAACCAGGTTGTGTAGTAGCTGTCGTCGTCATGGGAGTCACGATCACTGTGTGCTCTGAAGTCTGTGGTATCGTCGTTACACAGGATGTCTTTCTGTGTTGGACCTTGGGTGATGGGGCCCACTGAAGATTTTACATCTCTTCTTGAAGACATCTTCTGCTTGAGGTACGCCCGGTGTGTGAGGTCCCTCAACTGTCAGATGGACATTGTGCGTGGACAGGCTATGATGCCTAGAAGACGACTTAGTCCTGGATGAAGGTTTCGTAGGAAGAAGGTTTTGAAGTTTACATCCTCTTCAAGAACCGGGTTGTCATGTGCAGCAAAGTATGCTTTTCTGAACCTGTGGTAGAAGGCTTGAGGTGTCTTGTGGCGACCTTGTTTGGTTTCCAGGGCAGTAAACACTCCATGTTCAGACTCAGAGCTTTTAAACTCTTCAATCAGTGCTTCACGCAGTAGCTGGTAGTTTGACTTTATGTGAGCACGTTGTCTGTCTAGGAAACTTTGCACCTCGGGACTGGATGTGGATCTGAGGAGGTAGAACCGGTCTCTGTCAGTCACATGAGGTCTTGCTTCAAGATAAAAGTCTATGTCCTGGAGGAAAGCCTGGATGTTTCTGCTCTCAGTGGAGCTTGGGTTAAACTGGGTGATGCGTTTCGCCAGTTTGTCAAGGTCTCTAAGAGTCTCTTCCTGTGCAGGTTTGACAGCCGTGTGTAGTAACTTTCTGCTTGCATCAGAAGGGAAGTTGTTGGTGGTGAGAGCTGGTGATGACTTGGTCTTCAGCCGTTCACTTCTTCCAATGTTTATGGAGATGAGGGAGTCAGCTTTGCTCAGCGGAGGTGATGCTGATAAGGGCTCCGCCCATCTTGGCTCTGGTTTCTTTTGATAGACCTGTATGAGTTCTCTGAGCCTGTAGAGTTCATCGCTGATGTCATCTAGCTGTTGGGTCAGGTCATCATTTGGACTGCTGTATGTGCTCAGTTGGTCCTCCAGAGCATTAATTTTAGCGTCTTTGTGTTGCATGCTGGTTTTAGCTTCCTCTACTTGCTGTTCAGCAGACTGGAGACGCTGTATCAGGTCCTGCTGGGATGACTTCAGTTCATGCTGGTCTCGTTCAACAACAGCAAGGGCAGTTTGGAGCTGTTAAACATGTCTCTTAGTTAGATGCTTCACTTCGTCTGATACCATGATCTGGTCCTTGGTTTTCTCTGTGCAGCATTGGAGGTGCAGTAGCCTTTTCAGGAACTCAGTGGTTTGACGCTTGAAGTCATCTTGTCCTTTCGCTTTCAGCTTGTCGATGCGGCTTTGTGCACAAGTCAGCTCCTTCTGAAGATGGGTGAGGTGCTGGTCGCTGAGCTTGAGCTGGGCGGTGAAGGCGTCACTCAGGAGACAGGTGAATTTTGTTAGCTCTGGCTGGCTCGACTCCTGTGTGAAAAGTCTCTTCAGAATCACGAATATTACTAAAAGTAATAAAAGTTCAATTGCCTTGGTGATTAGGCCATCCGTGATGTTCTGTAGTCAGGTTTCCACATCTTCTGCTCGAGCAGTGGGGTTTGCAGTCGGTGACATGCTGGCTTACTGGAAGGTGGAGACTGATCCAGATCTTTGTGGTGTTATCAGTCTATATGTAGTGGAGCAGCTAAGTGTTGTTTGTTTCAGTGATTATGAACCAAAATGAAGTGGTGTGGTGACTGTGTAGGTCTCCGTGTGCGAAAAGAAGAGAGAGAGAGAACAAGGTTAAAACAAATTTAAACAGAAAAATATTATTTTTCTTTCAGTTATGAAAATATTTATAATATTTTGTATCACTGAAAATGAAAAGAATAATATTACTGCTTATATCTAGGAGGGAAATACTACAATTATAATTCTGAATTTTTTCTTGTCTCAATATGACAGGATTGACACTACACACCTTATTGGACCGCTTACCAGCGATGTTTTAGCGGGGATGGCTGTTCACTACTCATTTCTGTCAATTGATCTTGACGGAAAAATCAGAAGTTTTAATTGCATTCACAAATGCATGAAGTAAATCAAATCAAAGGATGGTTTGATTACAAAACAAATTTGTTTCTTTCCATAGACTTGATAAGTTGGTTTGCTTAGATTTGCTTCCTACAAATGAGATGCATTAGATAGAAGACAGGAGAAAACAACAGGAAAGGAAATGAAAACTAATCAAGAAAGAAGCAGGAAGAAAAAGGAGAACTGAGTGGACTTGGTCCACAACCAGCTTTGAAGCCTTAACGTCTCGCTACGAGTACAAAATTGATAGTTGAAGTTCAACTAAATGAAATAAATTATAAGAGAGTGGGTTGTCTCTAATTTATTTAAGACTCGTAATGAGGTTTACTAGAAAAGGTGAAGGAGTAAGGAAAAATACAAGGAAACAAAAACATCCAATGGCTATAAGTGCATAACCACTATAATGTAATTGGATCTTGAGAAAATCTGAATTTGATGAAACAGATTTTCTGTAAAGGGGGTGAATAAGAAGTTGTAAAAAGTGGTATGCTTGCTTAAACTATCGGAGCTTAAGACTTAATAATGTCTAAAGAGATTAGACTAAAAAGGGAATTTTGGTGAAATTTTAATTCAAAAGTTGCTTGTGAGCAAATAGAATTACAATTAAATGTAATATTGTGATTTTGTGCATAAAACACAAATAGAACATTAACTTTATTATTGTTAAACAAATGGTAATGTGTATTAATAATAATAATAATAATAATAGTGAACCAGTATTTCCTTTTTGTAAAATGTAATTAGATATTAAATAAAAGAACAGTGGGTTATGTTTTGCTTTAACAGCACACTGTTAGTAAAGTAAAATGCATAAAAGATTTACTCTCAAAACAAATGAGAGTAAAGAATATAGGGACAAACAAAATGCAAAGATGTTAAATGGTTAAAATCACTTTCAAGTTCTCAAACAGACACCGTTGTAAATTGCTAATCACTATTCTTGTAGGCTAATTCATCAATTAATGTTTCTAGGTTCGTATAAATGTAAACATTGCAACTGTTGACGTAACGCGCAGTTTGTTTACATTTGATGCGCATGCACAGTTCAGACTTCCCTCGGAAGTGATGGAAACTTCCTGATCTGTACAGGTCGCTATGCAACCAGAACAAAGGGAATGTTAGCCAAATGAATCTTTGAACGTAGCCGAGATTCAAACATTAAATGCGAAATGTCGGCACATTTACATGCAATCATACATTATCCAGCAATCATAAATGGTTTTATGATGTGGGGTTTCACACTCTGTCCTTTAAGAGCGGGCTTAAACTTTGAGAAGCAGTTTAGTAATGCAGGCAAACACACGAGTGCTCTCTGAGGATCCTCTGTGTGTGTGCATGTGTAAGTGTGTGTGTCTTTCTAACGCCTGTTTCACACCGCAAGCGTCAGCGGCGCGTGAGCAGAGCGTGAGCAGCGCGTATGTCGAGCAGTAGCAGCACGCAGGCGTTTGCATTTCACACCAGCTGCGTCTGCAGTGCGCAGCTCTTCGGCAGCTGCTGCAGAGATCAACCTATCTCCGTCTATTCTATCTAGTTACCCATGTCTCTCTATATACAAATACACCTTTTAAACTTTTCATCTGCACCAAAGCCCCTCCTATGCTGTTTCTTTGACCTGCAAATGTTTATTTTACAAATTTTATAGATCAAATAGTACTGTATGCTTCTCAAGCTAACTTATATGAGAAGTGTCTACAGTCAGAGGACAATCGCCTGTGATATCATATCATATGTTTTTTGATTATCAGGTTGCTGTAGACCTAGTTATAATCATTTTTATACAATATAGTTATAATGATATTTATACATGATCAAACTAGTGTTACTTTCTCCGCTTCAGTGATGTCCAGCGGCAGAATAACAGCTCGTTAATTCATGCTCGTGCAGATGATGAGACGGACAAAAGTAACCAATGCATGCCATTCTTTTACTTATTTTCGTGTTGTCAGATTCACAGTGCAAACAGCTCCCGGTAGGAATAACTCGAGTGAACATAAAACAAAGCCGATTAAAACTTTCTTGCTCTGCTCAGCTGCACAGAACACAGCGAGCTCACATAATCCAGTATGCATGTCGAACTACACTACCCACAATACACTTCGCTATGGACTACAAATCCCGTAAATATTCTATTTCCCCTCTCCTGCAACACTATTGTGCAACTTAAGCAAAACTGATACTAAAATTGTTTTACATTTGGTTTTGTAGTTCGGGCCTAAATAAATGTTTGTTGCCGTTTTTAATCGTTTTAAGTTCATTTGGCTGCTGCTGCGTGCGGTATGAAAACTCTAATCTGTTAACATGGACGCCGAAAACACACGCGCTGCTCACGCTCTGCTCACGTGCCGCTGACGCATTTGAATTTGCATAGGTAAATTTTATGAAAATGGGGACAGAAATGTTAAAGTCTCTTAAAACGTTAATATGTTGTACTCATTTTAAAATAAAATGTCAACGATCGATTTATACAGTGAGTAAGCTTTTCAAAAAGTCCAAACTTGAACAGTATAAGAGGATGTTTAGCTTAGGTACAGTTAAAAGTTATATGCAGGAGTATTAAAACCAAAAATATTAATACAAGATAAAGGGAAACTTTGCAAAACATATGATTAAACATAAAGAGTAAAGTTTATATGAAAACAGTGTTAAACAAGCAGTTTAAATAGTCCTTTGTAACTCATTCCTGTGCTTAGTGCCGCATGGCACATTCCTTTGGGTTGTAAATACCTTGGAATCAGGTTTCGAGCCTTCTCTGGGCAAAGTTGGCTGGTTGTGGAATAAAATGCAAAATATTAATGTGTCTGGTCAGCCATATTCGTTACAATACTGAAAGGAAAATAAAAGTAAACCTAAAATTATTTTTCAGTAAGTTGGCCAACGTTTATGTGGGGACCATACCATCACGTCTTTAATGTGTGTTAAATTGTAAATGCTGTGTAAAAAGATGCCAACAGCCTCATCCTTGTAAACCCGCTGGAAGGATTTAGAAAGGTGAGCAAATGTAGTGCAAAGTTCTGCATTCTCGTCGAGACTGTGATAAACTCCAGTAGTCCACCGTGAGACACGCAGTGAGGGCGGATGCATATATGCTGCGGAAATAATGCAAAAGTTTAAATCATGTTTATTAATAATGTATATTTTAAAATTCACCATATGCTTTTTAATATAACACAATACAGAAAACCCAACCACATTTGCAGACCCCTGGATAGTGAAATGCAAACCATCTCACATATACAGTAGCCTGTACCCATTAGAAGTTGAGCATGAAAGAACAAACTTCAATTTTTGAATGTTATTTGTTTTTCTTCTACAGGATGAATATTCCTCATATGTGAATGACCAAGTGGGGTCCCACTTTATATTAAGTGTCGCTTATACCTGTGAACTTACATGGTAACTAGATGTGTAAGTAGTATGTAACTACAGTGTTTGTACACACTGGTACATAGTAATTACTTGTGTAATATTGGTGTAACTACACACATGTAACAGCCCACTGAATAGTATGTGTAAGTACAAATGTGTAACAGGACATTGGTAACAACACTAAGAAAGTACACATCTGTAACAAGAATTATGTAAGTGCAATGTGTAACAACAGTATGTACTTGCAGGTGTTTTCTTACTTCCACAACTGTTTGCATACCATGTACTTGTGAACATTGTATGACAGAAATAAAGCTTCATTAGAAGGTCTCTCCTTGTGATACCAGTGTAATTACAGGGTAAATCCACATAAACTGTCCACTCAATATAAAGTGTAAAATAGTCACAAATTACTCTTTAACTTGTAAAATATCCTCTGTGCAACACTTTATTAACAGTGTACTTACATGGTAACTCCACAGGAACTGTCCACTCAATATAAAGTGTAAAATAGTCACAAAATACTCTGTAACTTGTAAAATATCCTATATGCAACACTTTATTAACAGTGTACTTACATGGTAACCCCACAGGAACTGTTCACTCAATATAAAGTGTAAAATAGTCACAAAATACTCTGTAACTTGTAAAATATCTTCTATGCAACACTTATTAACAGTGTACTTACATGGTAACTCCACAGGAACTGTCCACTCAATATAAAGTGTAAAATAGTCACAAATTACTCTTTAACTTGTAAAATATCCTATATGCAACACTTTATTAACAGTGTACTTACATGGTAACTCCACAGGAACTGTCCACTCAATATAAAGTGTAAATTTGTCACAAATTACTATGTAATATATTAAACATAATCCTCCATGCAACTGCTTAACAACAGTGTACCTACATAGAAACTCCTCAGAAACCGTCCACCCAATGTGTACATACTGTATGTAAATAAATTGTAACTTTTTTTTAAAGTGTACTAGCAAAATGGTCACAAACTGTGTAATATAAATCCAAATTGAACACATAACAATGTACTGACATGGTAACTTCTCATGAACTGTCCTTTCATGTCCTCATATAACTGTAGCAAAGGAAAATGCATGGTGAATCAAAAGGAATAGTATATTTAATATGTAGTGTAACTTTATTGAATTGCAGTTTCAATGTTCTAGAAAAGTAACAGAATATTGTAATTTACACTGTGACTGTAAAGTCAGATTGTTCAACAGAGTGCCAGCAATCACAAAAGAAAAATTTTAAATAACAATAAAGAAAACAATCAGTGCTGTAAATAATATCCCAGGATCTATTAAATCAAAACTGTCACATTTGTATTTGACTTTTTACTCTGCAACATAGTATTTTACACAAATATTTTTTTGAGTAAACTATGAATGTATTAAAACAAGTTAATTGTTTGTATTATCAGGAAATTTTAGAATCTGAAGAAATGTCACAATATAAACAGCAAATAAAAGAGAAAAAAATGGCATATATATTTTCAATGAACCCGGTATGCTTTTCTAATGTCATGGATAAGCTGTGCTAAGGCACCTTTACTATTTCGCCTTCCCAGCCAGTAGTGCCACTGAATGAATTTCAAATGTTCTCTCAATAGTTTTGTAGTCTTGTTACCCCTTAATCTTGATACCTGTGCCTTGATGGCAAGCCAAGCCCTTTCAATATGTTGTGTGTGACAGCCAGTTTGGGGATCAACAAAATTTTCACTGTGATTAACAGTTAGGTGTCTGTATCGTAAAGGTTGTAATGCATTCAGATATGCCCTCCAATTGTCACTGTAAACAGTTGACCCCCTTCTGATGTGCCTTGTGATGATGGGCACCAGTGTGGTCCTGGAACGGTCCTTTACCATCTTTAAGACTGGTAGGCGGTGATCTCCTTTAACCTCCATCATCCCAAAAACCCATCCTTTTCTTCTCTGCCAAGTAGTACAAAAGCGGCCACGATTAAACTGAAAAGTAATGAACACAAGAAACAACGGAAATTGTAAGAGCAGTAAAATCTCCCAATGACTGACCATAGTTATTTTTCACCATGCATCTATCTCAATTAACTTAAAAAGCAGTTTAATAATCATCTGAATAATCTTTAAACCAATTGGTCTATACCTAGTTCTTTAGTCTGAGGACAGAACGGCACACTGCTGCTGCTAGATGGCCACTAACTTGTGTGGTGCCATTGTGTCTTCATCAATGCATAAAATAGAATTTAAAAAATGCAAGTGTCTGCATTTATTTAGTACACCTTTAATTTCAACCTGATAAATAAATTACTAGTCAGTCCAAAATTTGTTTAAATTTCAAAATGAAATTGTTTAAATTTCTTAAAATATTATGTATAATGTGTAACTCTTGAGTTAGGTATAATAATATAACGTTTTGAAATTAATATTTAGGTATACATTTCAGGTTATTGTCTATTAAATATTAAATAAAGACTGTAAGAACAGATGATTTGCAGAGGGTAATAAAACATGGTGCACACTCAAAAGTGAAAACATAAAATTCACATGAACACATTCAAATCTTTGTCATTGTTTTTCACATTGACATCAGCTTCCTCATATGAGTAGATTGAAGGACTACACAAATATCATTATAGACATTACTTCCCGGAGACACAGGAAAATAGTGAAATCTGTAATTATTGGGTACAATCACATGATGTCCTGAATGAAGAAATTTACATTAAAACTGAAAGGGTCACCCCATTGACGTCAGAACATACAGGAATTTGCATACATAAAAATCATATCCCTGCTTTTGATTACATGTGCTATTTTGATGTGATGTTAACTCTGGAAGTATTACTGAATGCAGGTTAATGAACTTTAGTATTTCAACATAGTAAAAATTACTAAGTATACAGTATAAACATTTTCACATCAAACATACCTTTCTCTTGTGAGCAAACTTGGACTCATCTATGGCCACAAACTTCTGTCTTGACTTTCCACCAACTCTAAGGCCTGTTCTTCTTTTCAAATTACTCAATGCCTTGATGCAAACCTGTAAAAAATAGCCATAGGAAATTTGTACTAATAAACCTAATTGAATTGAATTGGTTGAGTAAGGTGCTGTTAAATGTAAGAGTGAAAAAGCCTGCATTGTATATGTGTGCATATGTTATTATTAAGTTACCTTTCTGAGCAATTTGTTTATTCTGGACAATGTTGTTGAAGTTTTGGCAACACCATCATCCATCAAGTCAATTTGTCTTAAATGTAGACCCTGTGAAAATCTTATAAGAAAATAGTTTTGGTTAATTTTATATATATATATATATATATATATATATATATATATATATATATATATATATATATATATATATATAAATATATATATTTACAATGCTAGCTTTTCAGATAAAACACAGATTCTTCACCTATACAATCTCTATTCATAAACAATAAGGAGTGTGTTGTTGAAGTGGCTGGGCAAATAGTATTAAACTATATTTCTTGATAATCTTACATTTATATTACACATGAAAATGACCTAACGAGGCTAGCGATCGACCGCAATGACATTAAGTTTATAATTATTAGATTACCTATATATGTATTCCATCCACTTTACCAAAGGTATTCTGGAGTTATGAAACAGTGATCCTTTGCGAATGGAGAGTGTAATTCTGCGATGCTTGTTTCTTCGGCATGTCCTAAAATAAAAGTGAAAAAATTATGATAATCTATAACACAGTATTCAAGGAAACTTACTTAAATTATGTTAAAATTAGCAATCAAAACAGCGAGTTAAACAAGCTTTGTGCTTGACGTTACTTACCATATGTAACCATCACGTCCACTGTGGGCTTTAATACTCATCTTTTTTCCACACTGGCGACAATGAGGTGCTTTACAAAGCAAGCCTTTCCTCTGTAGCCATTTGATCACTAATTTTCTATGTTTTCCACCGCTGCAAAGCCGTATAATCTTGTTTAATTTCCCTGTATGCATAGCGCTATAACAGATACAGCTAATGTATAACTGAAAGCCGCTTTCCTTGCTTTCCTATTTGAAAATTTGGCGCCTTGTCGATAACTGGCTGTTTACAACGAAACGTCACAGTTGTCACGTCACGTTACGTAAGTTTTGATTGGACTACTGAATGAACCGCCAACTTCCCTATCAGAGCAGACGGTTATCTCGCTCATGATGCGTCTTTTTGCAAATTGTTAGCCCTAACTCTTTAGCGAATTTTTCTTCAGTATGCCACGAAAAAAGACGATTTCTTTGACGAGGAACTGCCCCCAACGCAGCGAAGCTGAAGCTGACCTCTTGAGTGAAGGTAATTTAATCTACAGTTCGATGATTTGTAATGATTTAACGTTAATATTAGTAGTCTCATGCATTAACTCATCTACACTGACTAACAAAGGTTAGATATAAGTTCACTTTTATGTGCAATATGCTTAACCGTAAGCAAGCCTTTACTAAATAAAAAAATTAATGTTACTATACTTAAACTACTTTAAATTATAGTTTATTGTACACACTTTTTATACACTAATAACTAACCATGCTATTTGTAAAACCATATACAAATAGTGCTGAATATGCAAAAAAAAAAAAAAAAAACACATTTGCTGATTGTATTTTTAATGGTGAAATCAGTGATCAGCACATTTGACCACTAGTCTATTTAAATTTAATTTTAACCCTTATAAATGCAACAAGAAAATTAATGTAGGATTGAATAATTTTTTTATCATATTAGGACACAATGCACATTTAAATTTGTTTAAAAATACACATGTATGTTTTTATTTGTTTATTTAAGCCACATCAAGCTTTTTCTATATTGGTCCTACAGGAAAAAATAAAAGTGGGTAAAATGTTTGAGAAAAAAATTGATAACCAACTGATCATACTCTTGGCGAAGTTAAACCATTTTACATGAAGTGTTTTAGAAGTTGTTGCTCCAGTAATGTTGCGGTAGTTTGACAGACAAGAGCAGCAACCATTTTCTTTTTTTGTTTTTACAGAACCACCTGAATCATCCCAAAAAATTCATAAAGTACACCATGATAAAGACGATGACAATGACCTTTCTGTTGTTGCGGTGGAAACCATAACTCCAGAACCAGGTGAGTTTGTATTTACTTAGAAAGAAATTACTTTGAATGTGCAATCATGGTATAAGATAGACCAAGCCAACGTATTTGAAAATGAACCACATCTACCACAACTGTTTGCTGAAATGTTTTAGCTTTAACAAAAAAAAAAAAAAAAAACAGCCAATACCAGTCTTGTTCTATTGTACTTTTATGGAAATATAAATACTTGATCTTGCACTAATGCCACTTTTATATACTCCATATTACACAAGGTAAATTTTTAGTTATTTAGCAGGCACTTGTATGTACCATTATGTACCAGATGTATGTACCAGATGTATGTACCATAACTGTATTTTGCTACATTGTTTGTTTTTAAAGGACAAGATGATGGGTCTTCCTCTATGGTGGAAAAAGACAAGCTGATGCTCATGGCCCAGACAATACAAACACTTAAACAGGAACGAGATTTTCTCCGCCAAACTGTCCTAAAATTGTCAAGTAAGAAACCTGTTTTGTTGTATTAACGTGTTTGATTTGAAATTAATATCTACTGAGCAAGTAGATTTTTTTTTACTTTTTAAACTTTCACATCAATCCTGAACTGCTGAGTAGTATTAATAGATTACATTTTTAAGGCTGGCCACATACTACAGTTGCTGATTTTAAGTTTGATTTGAACCCCTGAATGGGGTTTGACCTATTATTAACTGCTTCTGATCAAGACGGAAGATCCTTTAACAAAAAAAAAAACAAAAACACATTTTATTCTAAACCTCGCGCTTTGTTAAAATTTGGGAGCCACAAACATGTTATAAAAACTGGACAAATTTATTAACCATATTCTTTTTGGACTTAATTTCTAGCTGTAAGACTGTAAGAAACAGTATGTCTGTTTTATTCCATGATTTTAAAATTGGTTAAGATTTGTATAAAGTCTCATCTGTGGCTAGCCTAAGCCTGCTAGCCTTTTTATGTAACTAAATCTGTTTTTTTTCCATAGACAGAGGGGCAAAAAAAGTAAAGAAAGTCTTGGACACAAGCACTGAATGCAGCACCAGTAACACTGATGAGGAGTCCATGACTTCTTCCTCCTCTTCAGATTCACCTGATAGTGATATTCCTCGGAAGAAGAGAAAGAGTCATAAGAAGACAAAGAGGGCCAGCAGGTCAAAATCTACCAAGCACAGCACACGTGGTAAGCATATATCCTGTTTTTGAATGCCATTTTTCTGTTGATGTGAACTTAGTCAATAGAACCCCACATGGAAAGAACCTATATAAACATATATGTTTTAAGATAGATAAATAAAACCTATATAAACATATAAGTTTTGATATAGGTTTTTAATATATATGACATAAAAAATTGGCCATTTCCTATATTATATGTACATATATGTACATATATGCACATTCATATATGTACACATACTGTATGTATGCATATATGTAGACATATACTGTATGTACACATATATGTGCTTATATGTATGTTTATATGTACATTTATATGTTTACCTATATGTTTACCTACATATTAGTTAAATTATTAAAACCTATAGCTGCTAGATAAGGTAAATATAATAAATTGCATTTTTTATTTACTTAAAAACAATCAAATAGTACAATAAAAAATAAGACAAAAAAACTGAACAGAAAAAATATTTTAAAACACAAAAGCTTTTGTTATTCTTTCTTTTTCACTATCTTAATACAAGAAAGAATTGGCCTTGTAAATGTTTCAGGAAAACATGTAGACATCATAGCTTTTCATCTCCTCACTTATTTGCCATAGTTAAATTCCATAACATGCCAATTACATGTGAATAAAATTTCAAGTGTTGGCACATAATTTTTTTGCATTTTGTTTTTTATTAGTATATCTTGTATGTACATGTAAGGCTTATATGTGGATATAAAGAAGCATTACAGGAGACCTATATGGCATGTATATGCACATATATGCACCTCAGTTTTGCCTATATATGGCATATACATACACATATTTATTATCATATATTAGGCATGGGCCTGTATAAGATTCTTACTGTATGATAACATTGGATAAAAATATCACGGTATCACAGTATTGTAATTACTGCTCAAAAATATTTTCTTTTTAAATGTCTGGGTAAAAAACAACAGTACATTTTGTTTTAAACACAGTATATTTTATTTTGTGAAACATTTAAAATATGTTGGAGCAGTAAATGTGTCGGGCTAAATGAATTAATGAATTTTGCTTCATTTTGTCTTTATTTGTTTCAAAACATGTTTTTTACAATTTAAAATGGAATATGTTCTGCTAGAGATACTGTTGTCCCCCCTTGAAAACTGTTGTACAGTTTTAAAACCTTGACTTTTCCAAACCGCGGCATACCTTGAAAATGGTTATCGTCCCATGCCTATCATATATGTGCATATACTGTATACTGCTTATAGGTTTCATGTTTGTGCATACATCCTCATATATGTTCGTTCCATGTGGGACATCCCTGGAAAAACTAATTCACAATAGGTCATGCCAGGTTTGTGTGGTTTGTGCATTTAAGTATTTGACACACATTGTTTTTTTTTTTTGTTTTTTTTTGTTTGTTTTTTTTAATTTCTTCTTAAGCTTTTATCTTTCTACAGCAACAACCCCTGATGACGTACTAAGGCGGTACAACAAAGTTTTCAATGCCTATAAAAAAGAAGGGAGCATTAGTAAAGCATGTGCCAAAGTTGGGGTTGACCGTAATACTCTCGCATTAACAGCTGTTGTGGCTGAAATTCAGCTTGTTGATGCTGAGTTTTACAGAAGCATCCCTAAATTCAGAACCAAGGAGGAGAAACTTTTTGACTTTGCCAAGAGGTGCCTGCAGTCGCTGACAACAGACTTAAAATCTGTCATTGAAAACGCCAAACAAGAGCGCAAACTTCTGCCAATAAAGTATAAGTTCAGATAGAAATATACAAATCTCTTATGTGCAGATGTTGTTTAAAGTTAAATTGTAGATTCACATCAGTAGTTATTAATTGTTACCCCATTTGTCGTTCCAACCCCTGAGACCTGAAATGACACTGAAGAGAATAAAATGTAAAATAATGCGTTTTTTGTCCACACAAAAGTATTATCATAGCTTCATAGCATTACAATTGAACCACTGAAGACAAATGTACTCTTTTGATGTTATTGGTACTGTATCTTTCTAGACTTTAAATGCCTTGCAACTCTGGCTTTCTATGGAGGGTCAGATAATTCTAAAATATATATAATATAATAATATATAATGATAATAATAATAATAAATAATCAGCTAAAATATTTTTACAAATAAAATAAAAAAGTAGATTTTTTTATTTTATTTTCTGAATGAAGGACTCAGGTTTGGAATAACAGCAGGGGGAGTAATTAATAATTTCATTTTTGGGTAAACTATCCCTTCAATGTGAATTGCTGTACGTTTAATGTGATATGATGTTACTTCCAACATTTATCTAAAAGTTTTAATTTACTCTAAGATTTTTTTTGTTTATGGCATTATGTTTAATCTCTTTAATTTAATAGTGTCTGTAAGGTTCTATATTGCAGCCATATTTCTAAGGTTTTTCTTTATGTGTTGCACTGTTGAGAATAAAAATGTTAATAAACATTGTTTACCTTTGCTGCATGTTTTCTCTTTTTTAGTCCTCTATAGTCTACTTATTGAAAAACATTTGTGGATTAATACTTTGGAATTTAATACTATTACTTTTAGGTTCACAGTTACAATAGAATTAACATGGAACATTTCAGAATGTAGGTGAGAAGTACATGGATTCATCAGTGGATGAATCAGTAATTTGTGACAAATTTACACTTGAGTGGACAGTTCCTGTGGAGTTTCCATGTAAGTACACTTAATAAAGTGTTGCATAGAAGATATTTTACAAGTTAAAGAGTAATTTTACTTTTTTTACACTTTATATTGAGTGGACAGTTCCTGTGGAGTTTCTATGTAAGTACACTGTTAATAAAGTGTAGCACAGAGGATATTTTTACAAGTTACAGAGTAATTTGTGACTATTTTACACTTTATATTGAGTGGACAGTTCCTGTGGAGTTACCATGTAAGTACACTGTTAATAAAGTGTTGCACAGAGGATATTTTACAAGTTAAAGAGTAATTTGTGACTATTTTACACTTTATATTGAGTGGACAGTTCCTGTGGAGTTACCATGTAAGTACACTGTTAATAAAGTGTTGCACAGAGGATATTTTACAAGTTAAAGAGTAATTTGTGACTATTTTACACTTTATATTGAGTGGACAGTTCCTGTGGGGTTACCATGTAAGTACACTGTTAATAAAGTGTTGCATATAGGATATTTTACAAGTTACAGAGTATTTTGTGACTATTTTACACTTTATATTGAGTGGACAGTTTCTTTGGGGTTACCATGTAAGTACACTGTTAATAAAGTGTTGCATATAGGATATTTTACAAGTTACAGAGTATTTTGTGACTATTTTACACTTTATATTGAGTGGACAGTTTCTTTGGGGTTACCATGTAAGTACACTGTTAATAAAGTGTTGCATATAGGATATTTTACAAGTTACAGAGTATTTTGTGACTATTTTACACTTTATATTGAGTGGACAGTTTCTTTGGGGTTACCATGTACACTGTTAATAAAGTGTTGCACAGAGGATATTTTACAAGTTAAAGAGTAATTTGTGACTATTTTACACTTTATATTGAGTGGACAGTTCCTGTGGAGTTACCATGTAAGTACACTGTTAATAAAGTGTTGCACAGAGGATATTTTACAAGTTAAAGAGTAATTTGTGACTATTTTACACTTTATATTGAGTGGACAGTTTCTTTGGGGTTACCATGTAAGTACACTGTTAATAAAGTGTTGCATATAGGATATTTTACAAGTTACAGAGTATTTTGTGACTATTTTACACTTTATATTGAGTGGACAGTTTCTTTGGGGTTACCATGTAAGTACACTGTTAATAAAGTGTTGCATATAGGATATTTTACAAGTTACAGAGTATTTTGTGACTATTTTACACTTTATATTGAGTGGACAGTTTATGTGGATTTACCCTGTAATTACACTGGTATCACAAGGAGAGACCTTCTAATGAAGCTTTATTTCTGTCATACAATGTTCACAAGTACATGGTATGCAAACAGTTGTGGAAGTGAGAAAACACCTGCAAGTACATACTGTTGTTACACATTGCACTTACATAATTCTTGTTACAGATGTGTACTTTCTAAGTGTTGTTACCAATGTCCTGTTACACATTTGTACTTACACATACTATTCAGTGGGCTGTTACATGTGTGTAGTTACACCAATATTACACAAGTAATAACTATGTACCAGTGTGTACAAACACTGTAGTTACATACTACTTACACATCTAGTTACCATGTAAGTTCACAGGTATAAGCGACACTTAATATAAAGTGGGACCATAAGTGGCTTTCCTCATTGACAGGACAGAATATTTTTACTCTCCCTCAAGTGGTTTCAAACCTTATTGACTTTCTTCTGTTGATCACAAACCAAGATATTTTGAAGAAAGCTAAAAATCTGTAACCATTGACTTCTATAGTGGGAAAAACAGATATGGAGGTCAATGGTTACACGTTTCCAACATTTAAAAAAAAAGGAAGTCAAAGATAGTGTGAGTTTACCTGCCTGCATTATATAGAATTATTGTAGTAATTCTTTGCCCTTCTAGTTTTTGTTATCAAATAATACCATGTAACGTACAAATAATTCACGATAGGGGTCATAATATTTGACCCGATGAACGAGGTGAATGTCTGAGGTAAAATTGGTTTTATATTCACACATTCTGACTTTCTCCCTAATAATACAATTTCAGAAGAGTATTATTTGCTAATCCCTAATATCATGTTAGCAGCCAATGACTATCAAAGTACAACATTGTTCACTGTCAGTTTAATAGTGCTAATGTTGTTTTTAAGTCATATTTACGTGTGATTTCAGTCATTATAATAAAAGTACTATGGTAAACAATACAGAGGGTGTGTCACACAAGCTGTCACTAATCGAATGTGCGAATATAAAGTCCACTTTACCTTAGTTGAGGTTACTTTGTGAGCCAAAGTGAAGCACAGTTGAGCGAGAGGCCAGTGGAGAGAAAGCCTTCAGCTCCGGGTCATCATCTCTGTCTCCCAAAGTCTAATAAACACACCACAAAGCAAACAAAGCAACAACGCTGTAACTATACAAGACATTTATTATATTAGCAAACTGATGCTACTAGCCGTCTTATCATATGTGTACATTTTTACACGCTTCAAAAAAGTATATTTAATATGCTTAACAATACAAGCTAGCAACCGTGCTATCGGCTACTCCAAAGTAAACACATCACGTTGCTTCAAATTACTCAAATAATAATGCTTACGGACTTGAAAGTTGACAAACATAAACGAAAAACGAGTTGTCTTACCGTGTACAGCCATCGAGCTGCATCTTCGACTGATCCAGGAGTGTTTCTCGCCGTTCGCGTCAGCTATCACTCCTATCGGATTCATCCCATTTCACAAACCAAAATAGCAAGAGGAAACTTGTGGACTTGATCTGTTGACAGGCTGGAGTTTGTGCAGTTTCCATAAACGCAATAATATACCACGATGATGATAAATTGCGCCAAAAGTAACAACCAGTTCTGCTATTAGCTCCTCTGCCCCACTGTAAACAGCGCGCGTCTGTCAGATAACTCACTCTTCTGACATCACTGGGGTGGTTAGAAAAAAAAGCGGAAGTAGGAAAACAGACACAATTTCTTTAAAATTTGTGCCCTTGCACTTCGTAAAACATTTTAATATGGTATTTTATGGTATTATAGAGCATTTTCACAAACAATTCTACTTTTTTAAACTGTTTTTTAACCTACAATATGCTCTTTAACGGCAGAAAAGCCAATTTGTACTCCGTGAAGATCCAAACGGAACAACCGTAAAAAGAAAAGGTAAGAATGAAGTTTTTGACCTAATGTTTCTTGTGATGTGACTGTTACTGTTTTAAGTAGGCCTAATGGAAAGTGATCAGCTCGCATCAACATAGTAAGATCTGTTTCAACTTATTAGCCTATATGGTAGTCAGTTGTTGTAAACTATTTTAAAAAGCATAAATATTTTTGTTTTCATGTCCAGACACATACATGCTCTCACTCATACACATATTGTACACACACACACACACACACACACACACTCACACACACACACACACACACTCACTCACACACTCACTCTTGTACATGCACTTTCAAACACACATACATTCTCTCACAGACACATACACATGCTCCCTCATTCACACTCTTAAAAGTACATGCTCTCTCTCACACAGTCTTATATAGGGCTGTAACGATACACGATATAAAATCGAAATCGCGACACTCAGATCTACGATTCTGTGTCGCGGTGTGATAAGGGAGAATCGTGACACTCCCCGTGACTACCTTTCCAATAACGTCACGGCTGCCTGCAAAAATTGAGCTAGTTGAAGAAGAACATGAGGAAAAACTTTTTTTTCCGCTCGACATAACGAGCAATGCTCCTTTTAAGCCCTCGCAATACGCGTTAAGCCGGGAGAGCTCGCGCGGAGCTCTTAGTAAGGGACCGTCTGAATGTGTCAGGAATATAAAAAACAAAACCAACTTAACCCCGCTTGACAACAGACAACGGCAGAAACATTGCCAATGCTGTCAAAGCATTGTTGTTAATGTGGCTGCGCAGAAAGGGATGGGCGTTCACCAGATGCCCCGACTCTTCTGCAGAGGAAACTTTTCTGTAACCGTGCTCTGCGCTTTCTGTTTAACCCTTTGGGAGTTAACGTTACGTGCTGACTGACAGGTGCGCGATGCGTGAGGCCAGGAAACAGGACGAAGCTTTCAGTTAAGATGAACACAGTTTCTATAGTTATACTTTATTTAGAGATAAAGGTATATGGCTCTGCATATAATCACTCTATCTTGCTGGAGTTTATAGCAGTTTCGCTTTACTTCAGGATGCATTAACACCGCTCTGAAGGTCTAATCGCTGTTTTAAGTTATCCAGAGCTGTATGAATGTGCAAATCTTGAATATCACAATAGTATTAAATATTACAATTGTAACAACACAGACAGCAACACTTATGCACAATCGATACCCAGCTGATTCAGTCGTTTCATAAGAGGACCGCGCTTCTTCTCTTCTTTTTTCCTTGTCAACATAAAGGCAGTGAGGTGCGCCCTATTTTCGGCTTATAAAGCATGTATGCACATTAATGCAATTGCATATTTAAACAACAAAACTGTTTACAAAAAGTCTACATATGCGCGTGTTGGTGTTGTCTTTTCATCACATAGCACGCGCACTTGAACCGCGAGGGAGAGAGGAAACCATCAGGACATATTCTTTAAAATAATGATTTCCATTAAAAATGTAAAAGGTTTTGTTATTATAATAATAACAGCATATTTTCCATGGAGCGGGCATTTTGAGGAAGTCTGCGATATTTATTTGACGGAAGAAAAAAACATGATTGGAAAAAATTGCCTATATACCGGTTGTTAAAAAGAATCAGTCAGTATTTTCGTTTTGTAATATAAATTAATTATTTAAATGAAAATAATTTAGGGCAGTCCTATTTATTTTATTTAGATTATTCTGCTCTTCTGTGCTAAACACTGCCGATGACCCCCCCTCCCATTCCGATCCATGGCTGTTCTAGTCTGGATCGAGGCGTCGGGCGGGGCATGTCAGGGGAGTGGGAATCCCCCGCTGTTGCGAGCCTGAGGTCGATGGTATAGGGGTGAAATACTTGGGAGGAAACAACAGCCCCCGGAGAGCCCCTCTCGTGTGGTCATCATGGTAACCGGGTGAAACCTTACGGTTTCACTTACAAAAAAAGCACCGCAATAGCGCCGTAATGGTGCACTAGGTGTGACTTCTGTCCAGTGCTGAGATTCTCATCTGGAGATTACCACACGGGTAAATGGCAGAGGTATTCAAAACCTTAACGTTTACGATGGACATCCAAGTCTTGCACTTGCATCCAGGCCGGACCCGAAAATGCGGTAAATGCCCGTTCCCGAGGTAGCCTCTTAGAAAACCGAAGCCCGGTCGGGGCGGTGGTCGCGACGGCGCTGCGGAGGCCTGCGGCTCGCGCGGCATCGGTGCGCCGCAGTGGTTGCGGGGTGTGGCAGGGATTTCGGTCCTCGTGGCGCCGCTGCGGTTGCGTCGGTGGCGCTGGGGTGGCGGCCCAAGGGGCGCCGGCGTGCCACTACCCATAGACGCCCTCGGGGGCGGCTGATCTGGAGGGACGAGGGGGTTCGCGGGACTTTAATGAGAAACGGACCACAACTTCTCACATTGCTTCCGGGACTTTCCCCCCTCGTTCAGCCGAGGGATGACAAAAAGGCATGAAAGGTAAGTGCCATACCTGTCCACAAAACTCTCTCCTAACTTAGTACTCTCTGCTGGTTTTCTAGAGAAACAGCGAGATAGAGGAGAGGGACATGGCAGGGACTTCCATTTGTGCCAGCAGGTGGGGACAGATCGAAGGAACGATTCAAGGGCGTGGAAGACGAGAGGGTATCCGGTCACACATTGATACCAAGCCTAAATAGGTGAGGTACGTATCTTCTAATTTGTGGGTCAGTTTAGTCGAGGCGTGCGGTCGGTCGTTTTCACGGCGGGCGGGCGATCGTTATGCTTAAAGTAGGATGGGAGACTAGCTTCCACCAAAAAACCCGGAAAGGCGCCCCAAGCCCCGGACTTTTATTATAATAACTGAAATCACACATAAATATGATTTAAAAACAACATTAGCACTATTAAACTGACAGTGAACAATGTTGTACTTTGATAGTCATTGGCTGCTAACATGATATTAGGGATTAGCAAATAATACTCTTCTGAAATTATATTATTAGGGAGAAAGTCAGAATGTGTGAATATAAAACCAATTTTACCTCAGACATTCACCTCGTTCATCGGGTAAAATATTATGACCCCTATCGTGAATTATTTGTACGTTACATGGTATTACTTGATAACAAAAACTAGAAGGGCAAAGAATTATTACAATATTTCTATATAATGCAGGCAGGTTTTTTTTTTAAATGTTAGAAACGTGTAACCATTGACTTCCATATCTGTTTTTCCCACTATAGAAGTCAATGGTTACAGATATTAGGCTTTCTTCAAAATATCTTGGTTTGTGATCAACAGAAGAAAGTCAGTAAGGTTTGAAACCACTTGAGGGAGAGTAAATATATTCTGTCCTGTCAATGAGGAAAGGCACTTTTTATTCACAAATGCTCAACTTATAATGGGTACAGTCTACTGTATATGTGAGATGGTTTGCAGTTCACTATCCAGGGGTCTGCAAATGTGGTTGGGTTTTCTGTATTGTGTTATATTAAAAATCATATGGTGAATTTTAAAATATATATTATTAATAAATATGATTTTAACTTTTGCATTATTTCTGCAGTATATATGCATCAGCCCTCACTGCGTGTCTGACGGTGGACTACTGGAGTTCATCACAGGCTCGACGAGAATGCAGAACTTTGCAATACATTTGCTCTCCTTTCTAGATCCTTCCAGCGGGTTTACAAGGATGAGGCTGTCGGCATCTTTTTACACAGCATTTACAATTTAATACACATTAAAGACGTGATGGTGTGGTACCCACATAAACATTGGCCAACTTACTGAAAAATAATTTTAGGTTTACTTTTAAATAGGTCAGATGATATATTTTCCTTTCAGTATACACACACTCACACAGATACTTATACATATATAAAGAGTAAAAATGCTGGTATTAACACTGCTTTTGATTTTGTGCTATATAAATAAAACTTGAACTTGAGTTGCATTTAGAATCTGAACTTGAATTAGGGTTGAAGTTTATTTAATCAGAAATGCAGATCAGATCTGTTGATCAAATCTTTGTAAATATTTTATACTGTAACAACTATACTTGTTTTTTTATGGATTGTTGCCTAAATGGGATCTGATACAGATAATCTTATACCCAATGAAAAAATGACAAAAAGACATATTTAAAAACTTATTTTAATTGTTTTAATATTTGATGTTGTTTTTATTTTAATACAGAAGCTCTGAAAACCTTTTGTAAAATAAAAAAGATTTTCCAGTACCTTGTTTACATGTTTCTGCATTATTCCAGACGTTCTGTGTTATTTGTGTTTTGTATTCACTTATCTACTATTAAAAATAGGGTCAATGTGGCATACAGTAACTGTGTTAATACAACATTTGTTCCCTCCTTGTTCCCTTTAGTTTACAATGTAAAATCTTGAAGGCAGTAAAATAAATATACAAACACACAATATATTTCTTTTTTTAATTTTTATCACTATAAATGATCACAATCTCCCATATGATCTGATCATAGTACTTTTGTTTGATAGTAATGTATGGTATCTGTAAATATTTAGTATGTGAAAACTAAAGGGAACAAGGAGGGAACAAATGTTGTATTTACCCTGTAAGTACAGGGAACAAGGGAGGAACAATGCTTCACTTTAATTTACAACCCTTAAATGTGGTATTTACCCTGTAAGTACAGGGAACAAGGGAGGAACAATGCTTTACTTTAATTTACAACCCTCAAATGTGGTATTTATCCTGTAAGTGCAGGGAACAAGGAGGGAACAAATATTGTATTCACCCTTCAACTACAGGGAACAAAGAGGGAAGAAGCTGAACTTTAACACACTAGTGTATACATGAACACTAAGAACAGAGTAAACTACAGCAGCAGGTTTAATTGATTGAAGACCAAATTACTAAATTTTTCTATAAAGCATCAGCTATACATTTACTGAAATGCAACAGTTAGCCCCCCTGTGCAAACAGCAGTAAAGATGCGAGCCTGTTTTAATCTACATTGAACCCTGACGATAGGCCTATATCATGCAAAGTTATTTGTTGATAGTGAGTTATGGAGACATTGATGGCTTTGGTGAGATCGACGAGTAAACATAAGGTAAGTAGTGTATGGAAATATATTTTATATTGAATTGCAGATTTAAAATACATACAGTATACAATAAGGGTTCATAATTTCACAGGCTGTAAACTTTTTATTCATTAAACAGCCTATATAAAACCCAAGCACTGAATAAGAGTATGTACTCGTGCAGGTGCATGTACAGTACATTTGCAGATAGCAATAGGTTGTCACCATCCTTGCATAATTCTTCATATGTATACAATACTTGAAGAAAAGTACATTGTAAACGTAATATATTTACGCGGTTCTTTGCGTGATGAATATCTTATTGTTACCCCCCTATTACGCATACATTATGGTTTGTTCTTTTGCAATTTAAAGAAAAGTACAACGTTATTTCACTGTACTTACGCGGTACTTTTCATGCTGAATATCTGGTTGTTACCCCCTTATTACCCAAGCATTACAGTTTGTTCCCTTATACCTAATTAAACAATATTTATACTTACACTATACGTACAGAAAAGTACACCGTTATTTCACTATACTTACGCGGTAATTTTCGTGATGAACATCTGGTTGTTACTCCCTTATTACCCAAGCATTACGGTTTGTTCCCTTATACCTACACATACGTTCATTATACTTACACAGTACGTACAGAAAAGTACACTGTAATTTCACTGTACTTACGCGGTACTTTGCGGGTTGTAAAAGAAAGCGTTACCAAACTTTCCAAAACAAAGTTTCCCTTTCTCTTGTATTAATAATTTTGTTTTTAATACTCCTGCATATAATTTTTAACTGTACCTAAGCTAAACATCCTCTTATACTGTTCAAATTTGGACTTTTTTAAAAGCTTACTCGCTGTACAAATCGATCGTTGACATTTTGTTTTAATATGAGTACAACATATTAACGTTTTAAGAGACTTTAACATTTCTGTCCCCATTTGCATAAAATTTATGCTAATTCTTCTGCCTCAGGCAAAGAGCTGTAAATTACTATTCAAGAAAGTTAGTTTCTAATTGGTCAACTTTCCATGGAGGGTGGATCCGAATCCGCCTTATAAAAGTTGAAGACCAAGCTAAACTCTCCCTCTTGGGATCTCTCTGTTTAAACTCTCTTGGGACCTTTCTTCAAACACGCTGCCTGGGAGCTCCCCCTCTCTCTCTCCCAACTCCAAGCAACCCCCCTCTCTGCTCCAAAGGCCTCTGTTTTGAAACCTTCTTCAACTCTATACAACTTCCTCACAAACCTAAGTATAGAAACCTCCAAGAAAGCAGGCAGAAACCCAGACAGAAAGGGTTAATCGCACCGCACTCGGATATTGCACCGCACAGAATCCTCTTTGCCGCTTCAACTTGAAACTACAACCTCGTGAGGAATAAAGAACAACATCAACCACGTGCTCAAAACCGGGAGCTCGGACATCACGAACAGACCGCAAGTTTCACCTTTCTCCCAACATCTTAACTGGTGTGAACTAAAATTCAACCCTAAAGAGACAATAGAAGGGTTATATTAAATTTGATTACGTTTGGTTGCTTGGTTTGTTTTTACAAACTCAGGTTTTCCCATCATTACATCTTCTCAACCTCTTCACGTTTGTTACTCTCCCTTATGCTTGTATAAATGTGTGTTTGTGTTAGGTGTTAGTTTCTGTTAGATTAATTAGTCAATAAAGTTTAATTTTGTATAAAGAAAGGTGCCTGTGCATATTAATGAATCTAATGTCTTGAACTTTGATCTTGCTACCCTGCTCAAATTTTAGGTTGATAGCATCGCTGAACGATTCGTTGTTCGGATCAAAAGAGTTGATTCATTTGAAGCCCCGTTCAAATGAATCTTCCTCCCGCTAAGCTATTCCGCTATATAATGTTCCAGAAGGTACGCGAGCATTAAAAGCTAAATCATAACTCGCAACATTATAACGGCGGAAAAGACGCGGGAAGAATAACCTTGAGCTAATTTACTACAGTAATAATGGTGTAGATATGCAAGCACTCTAATCTACATTATCATTCGTCACAGATTATTAATGTGGATATGCGTGCAATTTAATCTACATTATTATTATGATGTGCTACCAGTTTATTTGTGGAAAATAAACAAAGCATTTAAATATGTAATCTAGACCTATAATGGTTGGAGAACGCTGGTTAAGTATGTAATTTTACAGTATACACACACTCACACAGATACTTATACATATATAAAGAGTAAAAATGCTGGTATTAACACTGCTTATGATTTTGTGCTATATAAATAAAACTTGAACGAAGTTGCATTTAGAATCTGAACTTGAATTAGGGTTGAAGTTTATTTAATCATAAATGCAGATCAGATCTGTTGATCAAATCTTTGTAAATATTTTATACTGTAACAACTATACTTGTCTTTTTATGGATTGTTGCCTGAATGGGATCTGATACAGATAATCTTATACCCAATGAAAATATGACAAAAAGACATATTTAAAAACTTGTTTTAATTGTTTTAATATTTCATGTTGTTTTTATTTTAATACAGAAGCTCTGAAAACCTTTTGTAAAATAAAAAAGATTTTCCAGTACCTTGTTTACATGTTTCTGCATTATTCCAGACAATCTGTTATTTGTGTTTTGTATTCACTTATCTACTATTAAAAATAGGGTCAATGTGGCATAACTGTGTTAAATGCTCATTAGTTTCTGTTACTGGTAAGTATTAATACTTATTGATGATCAATATTAGCTTTGCTGTTGCCAGATAAGATTTTGTTATCTTACATATCTGTCTGTAAGCCAACACTGGCCTCACCATAAACCTGCTCGGTTCTTCTCACAATAGAGTTAAATTACACTTCTCTGACTGCTGTTCTGTCTGCTGGTCTGTCCACAGGCTTATAATTGTATGGCTGTGGTCTGTCGTTTGTGTGAGTCTCTCAGAATATCTTATCTCGGCATCCAAACGCGCACTACGATCAGTTGTATTCATAGAGTTTATATGCGCGAACTCCCTGATCCGACGTCACTTCCGGTCTGGCGATTTTTCAAATGCGGAAGATAATTTCCGTGACTTAAAACGACTCCAAACGGCTTAATAATAAACTTTAACGTTTATTTTAAAGAAAATCTAGTTCTTATTTTACTCTTACACACATTGTCTCACTGGGGTGTCTAACCTACAATATGCTCTTTTAGGAAGTTTATTTAGGCGGCAATCCTTTTGTAAGCGCCTTTTAAATAGTTCTCCTGTAGAGGGCGCTTAGCGAGTCTCTATGTTTTATGGGAGAGATTAAAAACACTGTTATATTTTATGAAAACGAATTATATCTAGCCATCTCATTTACAAATTAAAATAGTCGTTTAAAAAACGTAAAAAAAAATATTAAAAAAGGTTTATTTTGAGTCATCGGAAATGACTAAGTAATGACAGCGCTTAGAAATGTAACAGGTACCCTGTGACATCGACATCGTACCCTGAACAGTTGGGACCAATGACTGTAAAAGCTGTTATAAATATAATAAAAGAAATAAACTTTACTATGATTTATAATTAGATTAATATTATGAATACAAACCACACAGAAAAAAAAATCATTTAAAATAAAACCTATCCCTTAAACAAGTCCCGCCCATTTCCGGATTTGTCTTTTCCGCGCCAACAGACCTGCAACAGACTCAGAGCATTATGCTGCATCTAAATTAACGAGTTTGTGTTGTAGCAGTTTAGGTAACAACTTTTTTGCAAATCTAAAGTAAATTAAGTAAAAATAATAGCTTAATCAGCTATGTAGATGGGCACTTTTTTAAGATCACTCATTGGGAGAGTTTATATTAGTGAAACAAACAACTCACGTCTAAAATTAATAAAGTGGATGCAAAGAAAAGAATACTCCACGGTAAAATTAAATGCAGACGATGCAAGAAAAGCATGAAAATGGTGACATCTTGTAAAGACGGCTACGGCAGGTAAGTATATATATATATATATATATATATATATATATATATATATATATATATATATATTGTAACGAGCACACACATGCCACGTCGCCCTGGTCGCTAATCCAACCCAGCTGGACCATCATCAGCACAGGATCGCTCACAGCTGGACGTCATCAAGCAGAGAGGCATATAAACCAAGCCCACGCCAGAAGAAGACGAGCTTTATTCCTCTAATAACTCCCTGCGCTAATGCTTGTCTCTCTGTCTCTCCACAGCAGACTCCAGCTCGTGACGATCCCACACCCGACTACTCACTGTCCTTCACTTACTTCCCGGAGCACTAGAGCACCTCACCTTGAAGAAGAGCACCGTTTACACACCATTCACTTTGTATATAAAGCACCCTCCGGGGACTTGTCTGTAAACTTATCCAACTGTGTCGCTGTTTTCCCTCTGCCTCGCTACAATATATATATATATATATATATATATATATATATATATATATATATATATATATAATGTATATATGTATTTTTTTTCTTTTTTTTTATCCATATCTTATTCAGAAAGTAACATCAATATAAGTCAGTTATTGTTTGCATATTTGCTTGAAGGTGCAATAGGTGATTGTCTTCAGAAACATTTTTTTGTTGTGCTGGTTGAAAGTCTCTTCACAGTCTAAAAGTAATGATTAAAGTAAATGATCTAAATGTGTTTATATGTATTTTTTACAGAAGCGTAGAGCTGCCACCCAGGTAAAAAAAAATCGGAGCTTTATCACGTTTGTACAATATATACTTTTCACGTTCTTACAATATAATATCACATTTGTACAATATAATTATCACGTTTGTACAATATAATATCACGTTTGTACAATATACTTTTCACGTTCTTACAATATATCACGTTTGTACAATATAATTATCACGTTTGTACAATATAATATCACGTTTGTACAATATACTTTTCACGTTCTTACAATATAATATCACGTTTGTACAATATAATTATCACGTTTGTACAATATAGTTTCACGTTCTTACAATATAATATCACGTTTGTACAATATAATTATCACGTTTGTACAATATAATATCACGTTTGTACAATATACTTTTCACGTTTGTACAATATAATATCACGTTTGTACAATATAATTATCACGTTTGTACAATATAGTTTCACGTTCTTACAATATAATATCACGTTTGTACAATATACTTTTCACGTTCTTACAATATAATATCACGTTTGTACAATATAATTATCACGTTTGTACAATATAATATCACCTTTGTACAATATACTTTTCACGTTCTTACAATATAATATCACGTTTGTACAATATAATTATCACGTTTGTACAATATAATATCACGTTTGTACAATATAATATTACGTTTGTACAATATACTTTTCACGTTCGTACAATATAATTATTACGTTATTACGTGAAAACTTTATTGTCAGATGCGAAGACGAAGAGCCCGCCTAACGTTACCTGAAAACTGGCAGTTTAAGCTATGAGCTGCTTGCAACATGGCCACAATAAACATGGATAGCCCACTACTGAGATTTCTACGGAATCGTGGTGTACCCGAAGAATGTCTCCAACGGATGCAACAAGAAAACGTAAGTGCTGTCGTTACTGGAAAATGAGTCAAATCGCACGGTGAAAGTACGAGGGCCCGGGCGAGTTTGAACCCACTACCTCCCGGGCAGTGATGCCTGTTACGCGTTACTTAATAATGATAAAAGTTCTTTATCCAAGTCAATGTGCGTTACTATTTTTGTAATTTTCCTTAAAAAATGTTTGATTTCTTCTTGCGTCTCCTATACGTCAAGTCACGTTTTCAGCATGAGGGCAAATCACGTGTAATAGCCCTGCTTTCTTTTACGGTGCAACCCCATATACCCACTCCTCCGCAGGGCATGATCCGACTGTTTCAAGTTAACAGTAAGAAAAGTGAACTCTCTTAACATAATAGAGAAATGTTACATTTGTTATTTATTATGTGTTTATGCACGTGTCAGCATATGCCAATGATATCAAAGTAACATAAGAACAGTTACCAAAAGACACTTTCAAACCACTCCCGCGGACTCATGTGCCAATTGCTCTGCACATCACTGATGTCCCACAAACCTAGCCTAATATTTGAGGCAGTTTGGATGTGGTGACGCAGGGCTACGTGTAATCGGGATGTACGTATCATTTATTTTTTTCTTATGGTGACAGCTGAAGCTAAAAGAGGAATTTAAACACACCCGGCATGTATTCAGATGCGCATTATTTAGGCGCGTTGGACAATGAAGCTGCGTTCTGTACCTGAGCAACAAACAAAAAAATACTCAATACATTTTTCTAAATTAATGTAATAAAGAATCGAAACGAAATACATAATATACCTATTTAAAGACTGTGACAGTTAGCAGTCTCATTCACAATATGCTTTAAATCCGCCTTTAAGCGCAGTTGGTAACCACACCCTGTGCCTTAACCACATACAGAAAAATTACTTTAAACAATGTTTTTTTTCTAAATTAAAATAATGAAGAAACGAAAAACGAAAATTACAACACATACTAAACTTAGAAAAAATGCCATTGAGCAGAGTCTGCAATCAAACTGCATATTAAAGAAAATACTACAAGCATTTTGCTAAATTTACTTAATAATGAAACTATAAAAATATTACTAATTTGCCATTTAAAACAAAACTGAATGATTATAATGTCTGCAAAAGTAGAAAAAAGCTGTGTGAATGACAGGTAAAAACACATTGTCAAATAAAAACAGGCTTCAGTAAGGCTCGGGCTGAGAATTCTGATAGGCTGTTGGACAAGAGCTAGGCTAGGGCCTGAGTGTCTCGGGCCAGGGCAGGGCTAGGGCTAAAATTCTTAGTTCTATTCTTTTTAACTCAAATTTTATTTTGTATGCATAATGATGCATAAGACATGGTTCCACAATTTACAATACATTTTATTTTAGAAAAATAGGTTTTAAAATACAAGTTTAACATTTTTCTCTTTAAAAAAAAGGGCAACATGACAAACAGGGAATAAAACTTGCAGGGCTGAGACTAACTGGAGGAGGAAATAGACACACGGGGGGTTAAATCCCAAAAAGAAACAAGTACGAATAATATAATAAAGTCACCCCAGGCAATAGTGAGCATTCACGCCAACGTGAGGGAACCCACCACACGCACAAAAATGGACCGCCACCACCGAGGCCACCTTCAACACCTCCTGTCCCAGACTGCCCAAAAGAAAAGGGGAGCTACAAAAGGGGTGTTCCCCTTCGGTTGGGGAACTTCAGTGCCATAGAGTGGATTGATTGAAATCCACGAATGGGAGGATTCGGTTCAGAAGCCGCTTGTCTGAAAGAGTATTGAACGGGCCAATGAATGCAATGAATTGGCAGCGTAAGCTTGCACAGGTGTACTTCATTGCCAATTATCCCAACATATAAGCACACCTGAAGCGAGCAGACGCCATCCTTTTCGCTTCAGAGACTTTCTGATCGAGTTGATGAGGGTTCCTTCTGCTGTGACCAGCGATTCTGAGCGAACGAGAGCATCCTCCCGGTCCAGAGTGTGTACACGCAGCGGCAGACGGTCGAGCTGGGTTTCTCCCTTGCCTGGCGTTCTTTGGGTCCGGTCCTCCAGAGCGGTGCGTATAAAGTTGCAAACTTCACAGAAAGAGCAACACAGTCGTGCAGCACGTCCTTTTCAGGACGGCGCTCCGACTGTGCGTTTCTGGATGCGGTGGTTTCCTGTCCTCGGATGATGGGCACGAGCACTGCGTTGCATGTCTGGGGGGTCCAGCATGTTAATGCGCTGCTCGTGGGCAGTTCATGTCGTCATTGCGATGCCATGACTGTTGCGCAGTAAAGATCGCGGCTAGCCTTTGCAAAAGGGCCAACCACCCCAGTTGTCCCCTGCTCTGCAGCGGGCACTCGGGCAGATCTAAGGGTTTCAGCGAGAGATAATCCGTCGCCCACGGGCCCGCGGACCTCCCGCTCCTCTAAGCGCTCCATCCAAGCTTCGGGCGAGGGAAGCGATCCGTCTAACAGATGGTAGCCCTTACGCCCGATGACACCGGAGACCAGACGTCCACCGCTGCATCGGAGGGTGGGCTTTCATTGTCCGATGATGATCCAGACCCGCTCGCCCCCTTCGGGCTGGTGAGCGCTGTCACTACGGATCCTGAAACGGACATGTTAGCTGTGCTTTCCCGGGCTGCTTCGGCCGTGGGTTGGAGATGGTTTATCCCCCTGCTCCGCGGCCGGACCGACTAGAGGGGTGTTCCCTTCTTCCCGGAGGTGCACAGTAGGCTCACGCGTTCTTGAAAAGCACTTTTTTTCTGCTCGTGCTGCGTGTCCTTCCACCCTAACCACTCTTGACGGTGGAACAGCCAGGAGGTATGTGGCGATTCCTCAGGTTGAGTGCGCGATGGCGGTAAATCCGCGCGGCACCTCTTCTTGGCGGGGTCCACCTCGTCTCCCATCCAAAGCCTGTAAGTTATCTACCTCCCTCGGAGCTAGAGCTTACATAGCTGCAGGCCAGGCTGCGTGTGCGCTGCGTGTGCGTTGGGGAGGACGATGTCCACATTAGTGATCCAGGAGCGCCACCCCTGGCTGATATGCGCGAAGTCGACAAAGTCCGCTTTCTTGACTTTCCCCATATCCCAAGCCATGTTCGGCGACACCGTCTGTGAATTCACCCAGGAATTCAAGGCGGTGAGAGAGCAGTTGGTGGGTGATGTCTTATCGGCGGTCCGTAGCCCGCTCCGCCCGCCGTGCCATTCATACCTGCTCCTTGCCGAAGGCGCCCGCCTACGAGAGCTGCTCCGCCCCCGCACACGCCTCTGGCGAAGCGAGCGCGTCGGGCACCTCGGAAGCAGGCAGCCCCCCTGCCCAGAACGCCGCTAAGTCTGGCAACGGACCGCGAAGCGTCCCTGGGACAGGCCATCTGGAGAAGAGGGAACTTGCTCTTTCCCCGCTGGAGGGCGGGGCCCCATTTCCAACGGCACTTTTTACTGCCATGAAAACATTATGAAAGGGCACTTTTCACTTCCCCAGATGTGACAGCCTGAAATCTGCCAGTTTGGGACGCTATGCTTTCTAGCTTGCAGATTCGGTGCGTTTCGCCAGTGGCTCACGAGTGCTGGGAGGACGGTCTCCTTTCTCCCACCCCTCGAGCCTCCCCTCCGGAGCTCGGGTTCGGAGTGAGAGCAAATATCTCACCTCCAGCTTTTCCGTGGGACCCGCGAGCTTCCCGGATCAGCACACCCACTCCGCGCTGCCCCACTGCTGGTACGTCAGCGATTGTAGCGATGAGTCCATTAGCGGGAGCTCTGCCTGCCTGGTCAGCGCGGGCCAGCTCTTCGTGGTGGCTCATACGCACAATCAGACTCGGCTATGCGATTCAGTTCGCGAAACGGCCCCCCAAGTCGCGGGTGTGTATTCACCAGGGTCAGCCCCCTGTCCGCCCCTGTCTTGCGAAAGGAGATTGCTGTCCTCCTGGCGAAGGATGCAATCGAGCTGCTTCCTCCAGCCGAGATGGAGAGCGGGTTTTACAGCCCACACTTCATCGTGCCCAAAAAGAGCGGTGATCTTGACTTTCACTTTGATTATGCACAGAGACAAAGTGCTCTGGCACTTCCACCTGTGGGGGTTTCAGGTCAACCGAGAAAAGAGCAAACTCGCCCTTGTGCAGAGGATCTCTTCTCTCGGGCTGGAGCTGGACTCGGTCACCATGGCAGCGCCTCTCCGGAGAGCGCGCTCAGCTGATGCTGTACTGTCTGAGAGAGCTCGACAGTAAAATAGTGGTCCCACTGAAACTATTTCAGAGGCTCCTGGGGCATATGGCATCCGCAGCCGCTTCATGCCGCTCGGATTATTCTATATGAGACCACTTCAGCACTGGCTTCATGATCGAGTCCCCAGACGCGCATGGCACGCGCGCGCACACCGAGTCTCTGTTACTGCGCTGTGTCGCCGCGCCCTCAGCCCTTGGAGCGACCCCTCGTTCCTACAGGCCTGGGTGTCTCTAGAACAGGCGTCCAGTCTTGTTGTCGTTTCAGCAGACGCTTCCAACACGGGCTGGGGGACTGTGCGTTGCGGGCATGCGGCTGCGGACCTGTGGAAAGGTACCCAGTTGCATTGGCATATCGCCTGGAGCTGTTGGCAGTGTTCCTCGCTCTCCACCGTTTTTTTCCGATGCTGGAGCGGCAACACGTGCTGGTCAGGACGGACAGTACGGCGGCGGTGGCGTATATCAGCCGTATGGGGGGTATGCGCTCTCGCCGCATGTCTCAGCTCGCCCGCCGTCTGCTCCTCTGGAGTCATCCGCGGCTGAAATCGCTGCACGCCATTCATATTCAGGCAAGCTCAACCGTGCAGCCGATGCGCTCTCACGGCAGCCTTGCGTCCTGGAGAATGGAGACTCCACCCCGAGTCTGTTCAGCTGATATGGGCGCGATTCGGGGAAGCCCAGATCGATCTGTTGCTTTCCCCGAGATTGCTCATTGCCAGTTGTTCTTTCCCTGACCGAGTGCTCTCGGCACGGATGCACTGGCTTACAGCTGGCCTCGGGGCATGCGCAAATACGCGTTTCCCCCAGTGAGCCTGCTCGCGCAGTTACTGTGCAAGGTCAGGGAGGATGAGGAACATGGTTACTGGTTGCGCCCCTCTGGCTCAACCGGACCTGGATGTCAGAGCTCTCCCTCGCGATAGCCCTCCCCTGGCAGTCCCTTCGAGAGAGCACCTACTCTCTCAAGGACAGGGCACCACCTGGCACCCTCGCCGATCTTTGGAGATTTTTAGACGCGAGGAAGACTTAGGTAACCTCCGATTGCGGTGGCTAATACCATCACTCGGGCTAGAGCCCCCTCCCCGAGCGCGCCTATGCCCTGACGTGGAGTCTATTCACTGAATGGTGTGTCTCTCGCTGAGAAGACCCCCGTAATTTGCCAGATCAGCGTTGTGCTTTCTTTACGCCGAGAGAAGTTGGAGAGCAGGCTGTCGCCCTCCACACTCAAGGTTACGTGGCTGCCATCTCCGCTCTCATAACGCGGTGGCTGGCAGCACCGTGGGAACGCATAACCTCATCATCCGGTTCCTCAGGGGCGCTAAGCGAATTAATCCACCCCGCCCCCTCTCATGCCCCCTTAGGATCTCGCCCTCGCTACACAAGCCGCGTCAGATCCCTTCGATCCTCGACTCAGTATCTTTCTGTCCCTGAAGACAGCTCTGCTAGTCGCGTTGATATCGATTAGAGGGTCGGGGACCCGGAGGCATTTTTCGGTCAGTGACTCGTGCCTGTAATTGGGCTGGCTTTCTCTCACGTCCTGAGACCCCGCCCGCGATATGTGCCCAAGGTTCCTACCACTCCGTTTTAATACGAGGTAGTGAGCCTGCAAGCGCTGCCCTCGGAGGAGGCAGACCCAGCCCTTCTTTATTGTCCAGTTCGCGTTTTGCGTATTATCCGGACCGCACTCAGAGTTTAGATCATCTGAGCAGCTCTTCGTCTGTTATAGCGGTCGGCAGCAGGGAAGTGCCGTACCGAAATAAGTTCCCACTAGATTGTAGATGCCTTTCTTTCACTATCAGAGCCGAGATGAGCCGCGTCCCCCGAGAGCGCATGCGCACTCCACTCGAAGCTTCACATCCTCTCGAGCGCGCGCACGCGGCGCCCCTCTAACAGACATCTGTAGAGCTGCGGGCTGGGTGACACCCAACACATTTGCAAGGTTTTACAATCTGCGAGTGGAGCCGGTTTCCTCAAGGGTATTAGGTAACCCTTGGTGATTGAGGAAACAATTCGGTAGGGTGTTGAAACACGCTTGCTGCGCCATTTTCCCTAACACGGAGATACGTGCGCCTTTTTATCTGTCAGTAAAGTTCCCCATCAGGTGAGCCCTGCAGATTCCTCCGTGGCCCCCAGCACTGACTCAGCTGAGGAGTCACTTGCTGGCCCACTACGTTGTAGGTCTGCCCGCTGGTCAGCCCGCGTTTTGGGTAAAGGTGCCTGCTATGCGTGATCCCCACTAGGCGATCCCATATGCTTATTCCGCCACGGTTAAGTTCCCCCCCCCCGGGCGGACCCGTGTCTTCCCTCCCCGCTAACCACTCTTTTGCTATGCGTACTCCCCCTTTTTAGGGCTAGTCCATATGTAAATTCTGCCATCTATCCCCCCTTGGGTAACGGATGAACTCCGCAGCGTCCTCCCTATCGGGATTGCACGCTTCCCAACGTACTGTCGTATTTTCCTAGAATTATCTAGATGCTCACTACTTCCCAAAAATATATCTAAATCCGTAAAACTTCTGTTGAAGTAGGATAAATTAGGGCCAGGGACACGTTGGAGGACCGAGCCTCCCATGAAGTGGGTGCGTCACGCTTGCTTGACAATCCCCTCATCGGGGGCGTTGGTAAGGTGCAGTCATTATGGCGCTTTCCATACTTCTCCCATTTCGTGGATTCAATCAATCCACTCTATGGCACTGAAGTTCCCCAACCGAAGAGGAACGTTTGAGGTTACAGAAGTAACCCTTCGTTCCCCGAGGAGGGGAACGGAAGTGCCATACTCCGTCGCCATAATGACTGTCCCTTAGCTGTTTGAAAGTCTCTTCAGCTTAAAAGGATGGCGTCTGCTCGCTCCAGGTGTGCTTATATGCTGGGATAATTGGCAATGAAGTACACCTGTGCAAGCTTACGCTGCCAATTCATTGCATTCATTGGCCCGTTCAATACTCTTTCAGACAAGCGGCTTCTGAACCGAATCCTCCCATTTCGTGGATTCAATCAATCCACTCTATGGCACTTCCGTTCCCCTCCTCGGGGAACGAAGGGTTACTTCTGTAACCTCGAACGTTCTTTTAATGTCATTATTTCACATTTATTTATATTTAAGTATAATCCAGAGGCCTTAGAATTCTTTAAAAATAAAGCTGTATCATCAGCCAATTGACTGATTATTATGGATTCATCGTCAATTTTAAGTTGTTTAACATCAGAATTTATTATTGCAAAAGCAAGCATTTCAGCAGCTAAAATAAAAAGTAAAGGCGAAATTGGACAGCCTTGTTTAATACCTCGGCTTATATTAAATCGTGGGGTGGTCCCTTCAGGTAAGGATACAGAACAATTTGTATCCTGATTTAAGCTACTTATTATTTTTTTTAACTTTTCCCCAAAACCATAAAATTCTAAAGCCATAAATATAAATGGGTGCTCGAGCGTATCGAACACCTTATAAAAATCTAGGAAAAGCATAATTCCAGGATCATTAATTTTATAGCTATAATCAATCAGATCCTGAATTAAACGCAAGTTATTATGAATCGATCGACCCCTTATAAAGCCCGACTGTGTACTGCTAATAATCTGTGATAAGCCATCCTTCAAACGATTAGAAAAATCATGTGCTAACAATTTATAATTGTTATTTAAAAGTGTAATGGGTCGCAGATTATCTAAATTTTTAGGATCTGTCCCAGGTTTTGGAATGAGGATTATAACTCCTTGCTTCATGGTATTGGTGAGTATAAATCCTTCTGTAATTTCAGTTAAGGCCTTAAATAACAGAGTCTTTATTGATTCCCAAAAGAATTTGTAAAAGTTTGCCGTTAAACCGTCGGAGCCGGGAGATTTGTCAGAAGATAAAGATCGCAAAGCATTCTCTAATTCTTTTAACGAAATCTTCGCATCACAGCTTTCTTTAAACTCCGAACTAATTTGTGGAATATATGCCTTAATACTATCATAGAAATCAGTAGTGTTAATTTTCGAAAACAATGAATTGTATAAATTTCTGTAAAAGTTAAAAATATGTTGTGCAATGTCATTAGCATTGGAAGATTCGATATCATTAATAATTAGAGTTCGTATATAATTTTTTTCTTGTCTGCTTTTTTCCAATCTATAAAAATAAGCAGAGTTTCTCTCCCCTTCTTCTAACCATTTTGCCTTTGAACGAATATAAGCCCCTTTCGCTTTATTGACATAAATATGATCTAGTTTGGATTGTAAGATTAATAACCTTGTACTCTTTTCTTCATCCGAGCTACAATTATTACAACATTCACTTATTTCTTTGATAAGATTAACTTCTTCTAAATGTGACGATTTTTTTAACCAAATACTTGGTTATTTTGGCTATTTTTTTGTTTTCCAAAATTAATAGAATAATTACAAACTTTAAATTTCAAGTACTCCCATTTACATACGTTTGAGGAAAAAGAACAATCTTCAATAATTTCTTCAATAATAGTTTGAATACCTTGACAAAATACCTCCGAATTAAGTAGGTTGGCATTAAATTTCCAATAACCCTTGTTACATCGTCGTGTTGTTAAAGATTTCAAACTTAAACCGATAATACAGTGATCGGATATTGGTGCAGGAGATATAAAGCAATCAGAAATATTATCTTTTATGTGTAAAGAAATTAGCCAAAAATCCAATCTTGATTTACTTGTTCCATCTGGTTTTAACCAAGAATACTGGCAAATATTAGGATATAAATCTCTCCAGGGGTCATACAGGCCAAAAGAACTACAAAAATTACCTACCATAGGATTGTAATGATGATTTTTAAATTTTGAGGGAAAACGATCCAACCAGTCATCTTGAACCATATTAAAGTCACCCCCTAATATAATATTATTTGTAGAAAATGTAAATTTTAGATCCATAATAACTTGCGATACTTCCATTAACAATTCCTTGTTTTGATTAATATGATTGTAACCATATATATTACCTACTATTATAAACATGTCATCAAGGTTGAGCACACATACAATCCAGTGCCCATTTTCGCTACATTTCTGTAGAACTATTTTTGCAGGGCAATTAAATAATAAAATGGCAACTCCCGCCGAGCGATTTGTTCCATGGCTAAAGATGATTTTATCCCCCCATTGATTAGACCAGAATTTCTCATCTTCACAACTTGAGTGCGTTTCTTGTAACATAAAACATTGTGCCTTTTTGCTTTTACAAAATAAAAAAAGAGCTTTACGTTTCACATTATCTCGAAGACCCCTAACATTAAATGAAGAAAAACTGAAATTTGTTTTTAAAGAGAACATTAAGAACGTTCGAGGTTACAGAAGTAACCCTTCGTTCCCCGAGGAGGGGAACGGAAGTGCCATAGAGTGGATTGATTGAATCCACGAAATGGGAGGATTCGGATCAGAAGCCGCTTGTCTGGAGAGTATTGAACGGGCCAATGAATGAAATTAATTGGCAGCGTAAGCTTGCACAGGTGTGCGGCATCTGCAATTATCTCAGCATACAAGCACACCTGAAGCCAGCAGACGCCATCCTTTTAAGCTGAAGAGGCTTTCAAACAGCTAAGGGACAGTAATTATGGCGACGGAGTATGGCACTTCCGTTCCCCTCCTCGGGGAACGAAGGGTTACTTCTGTAACCTCGAACGTTCCCCTTCGGTTGGGGAACTTCAGTGCCATAGAGTGGATTGATTGAATCGAGGAAATGGGAGAAGTATGGAAAGCACCATAATGACTGCACCTTACCAACACCCCCGATGAGGAGATAGTCAAGCAAGCGTGACTCACCCACATCATGGGGGGCGCGGTCCTCCAACGTGTCCCTGGCCCTAATTTATCCTACTTCAACAGAAGTTTTACGGATTTAGATATATTTTTTGGGAAGTCGTGAGCATCTAGATAATTCTAGGAAATACGACAGTACGTTGGGAAGCGTGCAATCCCGATAGGGAGGACGCTGCGGAGGCCATCCGTTACCCAAGGGGGGATAGATGGCAGAATTTACATATGGACTAGCCCTAAAAAGGGGGAGTACTCATAGCAAAAGCGTGGTTAGCGGAGAGGGAAGACACGGGTCCGCCCAGGGGGGGGGACTTAACCGTGGCGGAATGAGCATATGGGATCGCCTGGTGGGGATCACGCATAGCTGGCACCTATACCCAAAACGCGGGCTGACCAGCGGGCAGACCTACAACGTAGTGGGCCAGCAAGTGACTCCTCCGCTGAGTCAGTGCTGGGGGCCACGGAGGAATCTGCAGGGCTCACCTGACGGGGAACTTTACTGACGGATAAAAAGGCGCACGTACCTCCGTGTTAGGGAGAATGGCGCAGCAAGCGTGTTTCAACACCCTACCGAGTTGTCTCCTCAATCACCAAAGGGTTACCTAATACCCTTGAGGAAACCGGCTCCACTCGCAGATTGTAAAACCTTGCAAATGTGTTGGGTGTCGCCCAGCCCACAGCTCTACAGATGTCTGTTAGAGAGGCGCCGCGTGCACGCGCCCAAGAGGATGCAACGCTCCGAGTGGAGTGTGCACGTACTCCCGGGGGACACGGCTGACCTCGACTTGAATAAGCGAGTGAAATGGCATCCACAATCCAGTGGGATAATCTTTGTTTCGATACGGCACTTCCCTGCTGCCGGCCGCCATAACAGACAAAGAGCTGCTCAGATGATCTAAAATTCTGAGTACGGTCCACATAAATGCGCAGAGCGCGAACTGGACAAAGTAAAGAAAGGGCTGGGTCTGCCTCCTCCGGGGGCAGCGCTTGCAGGTTCACTACCTGATCTCTAAAGGGGGTCGTAGAAACCTTGGGCACATAACCGGGGCGGGGTCTCAGGATGACGTGAGAGTAATCCGGCCCGAATTCCAGGCACGAGTCACTGACCGAAAATGCCTCCAGGTCCCCGACCCTCTTGATGGAGGCCAACGCAACCAGCAGAGCTGTCTTCAGGGACAGAAATCTTAGAGATACTGATTCGAGTGGCTCAAAGGGATCGGATTGCAGACTCGTGAGAACGAGGACGAGATCCCAAGAGGGCATGAGAGGGGGGCGAGATGGATTAATTCGCCTAGCACCCCTAAGGAACTGGATGACCAGGTTATGCTTTCCCACAGTGCCGCCAGCTACCGCGCTATGATAAGCGGAGATGGCGGCCACGTAAACCTTGAAAGTGGAGGGCGACAGCCTGCTGTCCAACTTCTCTTGAAGGAAAGAGAGCACAACACTAATCTGGCAATTTCAGGGGTCTTCTCTGCGAGAGACGCACCATTCAGTGAATAGACTCCACTTCAGGGCGTAGGCGCGCCTCGTGGAGGGGGCTCTAGCCTGAGTGATGGTATTAACCACCGCAGTCGGTAGGTTACCTAAGTCTTCCTCGCGTCTAGGGACCACACGTGGAGGTTCCAAAGATCGGGGCGAGGGTGCCAGATGGTGCCCTGTCCCTGAGAGAGTAGGTCCTCTCTCAAAGGGATCCGCCAGGGGAGGGCCGTCGCGAGGAGTGAGAGCTCTGATATCCAGGTCCGGTTGGGCCAAAGGGGCGCAACTAGCAGAACCTGTTCCTCGTCCTCCCTGACCTTGCACAGAAACTGCGCGAGCAGGCTCACTAGGGGAAACGCATACTTGCGCATGCCCCGAGGCCAGCTGTGGGCCAGTGCATCCTTGCCGAGAGAGCCCTCGGTCAGGGAAAAAAACAACTGGCAGTGAGCGTTCTCGGGGGAAGCAAACAGATCGATCTGGGCCTCCCCGAATCGCGCCCATATCAGCTGAACAGACTCGGGGTGGAGTCTCCATTCTCCAGGGCGTAACAGCTGTCGTGAGAGCGCATCGGCTGCACGATTGAGCGTGCCTGGAACGTGAATGGCGCACAGCGATTTCAGCCGCGGGTGACTCCAGAGGAGCAGACGGCGGGCGAGCTGAGACATGCGGCGAGAGCGCATACCCCCCATGCGGTTGATATACGCCGCCGCCGCCATACTGTCCGTCCTGACCAGCACGTGTTGCCGCTCCAGCACCGGTAAAAAGCGGTGGAGAGCGAGGAACACTGCCAACAGCTCTAGGCGATTGATATGCCAATGCAGCTGGGCACCCTTCCACAGGCCCGCAGCCGCATGCCAGCGACACACGGCCCCCCAACCCGTGTTGGAAGCGTCTGTTGAAACAACAACATGGCTGGACGCCTGTCCTAGAGGCACAGCGGCCAGCTCCATCCCGAGAAAAGAAATCCTCTGCACGGGGGCGAGTTTGCTCTTTTCTCGGTTGACCTGAAGCCCCAGTAGGCGGAGATGCCGAAGCACCTTGTCCCTGTGCATAATCAATTGCTCCCGCGAGTGGGCTAAAATCAGCCAGTCGTCGAGATAATTGAGTATGCGAATGCCCGCGAGCCGAAGGGGCGCTAGGGCACCCTCCGCGAGTTTGGTGAAGACCCGCGGAGACAGAGAGAGCCTGAAGGGGAGGACCTTGTACTGCCACGCTCGACCCTCGAACGCAAACCGCAGAAATTGGCGGTGGCGTGGAAGAATGGAGACATGGAAATACGCGTCCTTCAGGTCTATGGCTGCAAACCAATCCTGAGGACGAACGCATTGGAGAATGCGCCTCTGCGTGAGCATTCTGAACGGCAGCCTGTGCAGACAGCGGTTCAAAACGCGCAGATCTAGGATTGGCCGTGACCCACCGCTCTTTTTGAGTACGATGAAGTATGGGCTGTAAAACCCACTCTCCATCTCGGCTGGAGGAACCGGATTGATTGCACCCTTCGCCAGGAGGGCAGCAATCTCCTCTCGCAAGACAGGGGCGGACAGGGGGCTGACCCTGGAGAAATACACGCCCGTAAACTTGGGGGGCCGTTTCGCGAACTGAATCGCGTAACCGAGTCTGATTGTGCGTATGAGCCACCGCGAGGGGCTGGCCCGCGCTAACCAGGCAGGCAGAGCCCTCGCTAATGGAGTCATCGCTACAATCGCTGACGTACCAGCGGTGGGGCAGCGCGGAGTGGGTGTGCTGATCCGGGAAGCACGAGGGTCCCACGGCAGAGCTGGAGGAGAGCGATTCGCTCTGGCTCCGCACCCTGACTCCGGAGAGGGGGCTGGAGGGCTGAGGGAAGGGAGACCGTCCCCCCAGCGCTCGTGAGCCACTGGCGAAGCACGTAGAGTCTGCGAGCCGGAAGGCAGCGCGTCCTGGACTGGCAGAACTCGTGCAGTCACATCCGGGGAAGGGAAAAAGTGCTCTTTTACTGATGTTTTGGTGGCACTGAAAAGTACCGTTGTTATCGGGGCCCCGCCCTCCAGCGGGGAAAGAGCAAGTTTCCTCTTCTCCGGATGGCCTGTCTCAGGGACGCTTCGCGGTCCGTTTACCGGACTTAACGGCGCCCTGGGCAGGAGGGGCTGCCTGCTTTCGAGGTGTACACCGCACCCGCTTGGCCGGAGGCGCAGGCGGGGGCGGGGCAGCACTCGTTGGTGGGCGCCCTCGGCGAGGAACAGCGGAGGTGGATGGCTCGGCGGGCGGAGCGGGCTTACGGCCACGCCGATAGATGACATTGCCCATCGCATCCGACTGCTCTTTCACCGCCTTGAATTCCTGGGTGAATTCACCGACGATGTCGCCGAACAGGCCAGCCTGGGATATGGGCGAGTCAAGAAAGCGAACTTTGTCAACATCGCGCATACCGGCCAGGTTTAGCCAGAGGTGGCGTTCCTGAACCACAAGTGTGGACATCGTCCTCCCCAGCGCACACGCGGCGGACTTAGTAGTCGGAAGAGCATAGTCGGTCGCGGTGCGCAGCTCATGTAATAAGCTTGGGTTGGACCCGCCCTCGTGCAGCTCGGCCAGCGCCTGCGCTTGGTAGCGCTAGTAGGTGGCCATCGCGTGCAAAGCAGAAGCAGCCTGGCCCGCAGCCTTATAAGCTCTGGCTCCAAGGGAGGCAGACAACCTACAGGCTTTGGACGGGAGGCGGGGCAAACCCCGCCACGTAGAGGCGCCGCGCGGACAAAGATTGACCGCGATAGCGCGCTCCACTGACGGGATCGCCTCATACCCCCTGGCAGCTCCGCCGTCAAGGGCGGTGAGGGCGGAGGCACACGCAGCACGGGCAGAGAAAGGTGCCCTCCAAGACTGCGTGAGCCTACTGTGCACTTCCGGGAAGAAGGGGACGAGAGGCTTCGAAGGCTTCGCCTTCTGGTCCTCTACGTAGCACCCATCTAGTCGGTCCGGCCGCGGAGCTGGGGGATAAACCATCTCCAACCCCACGGCCGAAGCAGCCCGGGAAAGCACGGCTAACATGTCCGCTTCAGGATCCGATTTGACAGCGCTCACCTGCCCGGAGGGGGCGAGCGGGTCCGGATCTTCGTCGGACAGTGAAAGCCCACCCTCCGATGCCGCGGAGGACATCTGATCTCCGGTGTCAGCGAGTGTGAGAGCTACCATCTGGTTAGACGGATCACTCCCACTACCCGAAGCTTGGATGGAGCGCCGTGAGGAGCGAGAGGTCCGTGGGCGGCGGATTATCTCCTGCTGAAACCCTCAGATCTGCCCGAGCGCCCGCTGCTTTTTTTAGAACAGGAGGCAACTGGGGTGGCTCGCTCTCTTGCGAAAGTTAGCCGCGATCTTAGCTGTGCAACGGTCATGGCATCGCAATGACGGCATGAACCGCCCGCGAGCACCGCATTAACATGCTGGACCCCCAAACATGCAATGCAGTGATCGTGTCCATCATCCGGAGCCAGGAAACCCTCGCATCCAGAAACCCACAGTCGGAGCGCCATCCTGAAAAGGACGTGCTGCACGACTGTGTTGCTCTTTTAGGAAAGTTTGCAACAATACGCACCGCTCTGGAGGACCGGACCCAAAGAACCGCAGGCAAGGGAGAAACCCAGCTCGACCGTCTGCCACCGCGAAGACCCACTCTGGACCGGGAGACACACTCGTTCGCTCTGAAGTGCTGATCAGCAAAAGGAACCCTCATCGACTCAGAAAGGATCTGAAGCGAAAAGGATGGCGTCTGCTGGCTTCAGGTGTGCTTATATGCTGAGATAATTGCAGATGCCGCACACCTGCGCAAGCTTACGCTGCCAATTAAATTCATTCATTGGCCCGTTCAATACTCTCCAGACAAGCGGCTTCTGATCCGAATCCTCCCATTTCGTGGATTCAATCAATCCACTCTATGGCACTGAAGTTCCCCAACCGAAGGGGAACAATATGGTAAATGAAATCAGTAACCTTGCTGATACGAAGTAACCTACTTTGATGTCCCTTATTCAGTCATTAATAGCCTTCTTGTCGGAGAAAAAAAAGTCCATAATACAGTCATGACGCAGAGATTCTTTTTCCATTGATGTAGCCAAACGGACCTCTGAAATAGGCTCGGTGACCCGCATCTCTCGCCTGCTTAATCTGGGGCCAAAGTAATGCTCTTGCATCCCTGTCTGCTGCCAAAATGTGCTCGGCAAAAGAAATATTCGAATCCTTGCACATTGTAGAATTCTTGGTAAGACGCCAGAATTCATCCCTGTAATGCCTCATTACAACCACCTGTCAGTTTCGCCCCATCTCCTTCTTTCCTAAACGATGTACCGAGTCCACTATATTCTCCAATTTTGTGGACCATTGTGGAATGATCTTTGTCATGATCTCAAGCACAACATCCCGTGTTTTTTCTTCCGTTTCCTCCTTTAGGCCACGAAGTTTGAGATTCCAACGCCGTTTATAACGTTCCAGCTCCTGTACACGCTCCTTTATCTCTGCGTTTTCTCTCGTCATTTTGGATACCTCTTTTGCAAGTGCACTGGACTTAGCTTTCCCGTCTTTGATCTCATTTGCGTTAAACTCAATCCCTTTGGACAGTTCGGCGATCATGATCGAGTTCTGTTTTATCTGAGTCCCAAAACACTCCATCATCTCTCTTAGATTATTAACTGCATCGAGAATGGCGGCGTTGGAGACCTCAGACTGAGTATCCCCTTTTATTTTTTTTTTGTGGCACCGGAATTTTGGTTGGTGTAGATTCTAATGGTCTTCTTACACTCACCGACATAGTTTCCATTTCTTCACTTGCAGGGGTTGCGTAGTCGTGAGATGTTAATGGGTGTACCCCAAGACCAGCGTCATTTGCTACACACATTTTCGACTTTGACATCATAAACAGAAAATCTCTTCAATTTTAGACTACTATGTAGCTGTGCACCTTTCGTATTAAAAAAATATCAAGAAGGACAAGCCATACAAAGATATGGGACTAACGATGAGTAGAGTCACGATAAGAACATGTGCTCAGTTCGCCATCTTGCCGGAACTCCCCAGTAGAATGTAGCTATACAATATGCTAGATGCATGAGCTCAATGTGATTTAACTATTACAGAAACAGATGTGACTGGCTATATCATATCTAGATAAATATGCCTAGATATTTATATCATATCTGGAAAGGTAGTACAATTTAAATTTTTCTGACTAATTTGCATGTATTGATATGATGCACATTTTATCGATTACAGTTATTTTATTTCACCAAAACTACACACATTTTATACTGTGGAAACAAATCTTAAGCTTCATTAGTAGTTAGAACTGTTCAGTTTCGCGAAAGAGTTGTATTATTACCTCATCAGCTTCAGCTCCTCAAAATAATGAATAAATGAAGTGCAGTGGCGGATTTTTTTTAAACATCATGTGACAACAGTGCCACTCCCACCTGCCGGTAGATACAGGTACTGCTGAACAGCTGATCCGACACAAACACTGCGTGAGGTGGAATGTGTGTGATGTACGCTGTAATTTTCAGTACTTAAATAACAAATTAAATGTTACACACCATTATATATACTTATATATTATATATACTTATATTTTTATTTAAGTGCAACATATTGCAAAAGATCAGGGGCTTTTGACACTACATCAGGGGCTTAAGCCCCCAAAGCCCCCCCTCGCAACGCCACTGAACTGAATATATATACAGTTGAAGTCAGAATTATTACCTCCCTTTAATTTTATTAATTTATTTTTTTAATATTTCCCAAATGATGTTTAACAGAGTAAGGTAGGGATGTAACGGTATCAGAATTTCACGGTACGGTAATACCTCGGTATTAATGTCACGGTACGGTATTTATTAAATCATTTACAGCAAAAAACAAAACTTATGAAAATACTCCAAAAAAGTGCCAAAAGTGTCAATGACATATAAATTAGCCATCTATCTGTAAGCTTTGAAACAGGAACTTCAATTTTAATAACAAAAAAATATTAAACCATGTAAAAAAATAAAGTTTCAATTTAGTATTGTTGAAAACTCATCACATTCAACATTTAATCACTCACTCACTTAGATAGAGATGGGTTTAAAGGAAAATTATCATATAAATATAATCTGGTAAAAGCTGGTATCTCTGGGCATTTACAATGTCCCCTGCAACAGAAAAAAAACCCTCTCATTTGGGACTGAGGTTTCTGGGACAAGAGAGATATGACTTGGCCCAGGTTGACAGCAGTGGGTAACGTGCATTGTCTTTCCCCTACTTGAGAGGACAAACCATGAGTAAGATAGAGGTCTCATGTCTGCATCAATCTGAACAGTGTGCTGACAACACCGCTATTCAGTACGCGCGCGACAACACAGCTGATAAGAACTCGCGCGACAACACCGCTATTCAGTACGCGCGTGACAACACCGCTATTCAGAGCGCGCGTGGCGACAACACCCGCTTTAGAGTTTTCCAGCTCTTTTTCATCCCCGCTTCTAGCAGCACACTCCATTTCCACATTACTGGATCTGTAGCGACAACAGACCGCAAGGGATGATGGTCAAGCATGGGCTGATGGGAATTGTAGTTTTCGCTACCTCCCGTTCGCTTTATTCGCCTGAGCAAATTTTCTCAGAAGACCTATAGTTTTACCGAGTCATGCGACTACGGTAATATCGAAAAAAATTTATATTGCGGTATGACGGTATTTACAATACCGTTACATCCCTAGAGTAAGGACATTTTCACAGTATGAAAATGATAATATTTTAATATTATCACAGTATGATAATATTTTTTCTTCTAAAGAGAAAGTCTTATTTGTTTTATTTCAGGTAGAATAAAAGCAGTTTTTCATTTTTGAAACACCATTTTAAGGTTAAAATTATTAGCCCCTTTTAGCTATATATTTTTTATAGTATACAGATGTAAGGTCCACCCAGTTGGCCCAATGCCGGTGTCCACTGGTGGATGAAGGTTCACTGCATGTTCGGTCTTTCCAGTACACAATGTTGATTTATATTAACTTAACTCATATCTGACTCCAATTTTAGTATGAGGTGGTTTAGAATATTAATATATTTATCCTCGTTTTATCTGACTCCAATTATAAAACATTAAGAAGATTATATCAATATGTAATTTAGATAAATGTTTGAACCGTTTGTCTTCACTAGTAACTATTACATCCGTTCATTCGGGTGCTCATGTCGCTCAGAGAAATCGCCTCGGCTGAAGGCGTCCCTCACGGTCACACTCCGGTCAGTCTTGAATATTAAACAGAGGTAAATTGACTAATACTTTAGATGGCCGCTACCAGCACGCTCGTTCTAAAATACTTTAGTTAGTCCCGCTTAGATGTACACCTTTGAGTTAAGACAATCATCATTTCTAATTAGAGGTTAGGGCATTAATATAAATGTACCCGACTACTGGACTCTATAGTAACTTTGGTTTTCACCAAGCCCATGGTTTCCCATATGAACTTAATTTAGAATAATATTACCTTCAAACAATATTACCTACCCAATCTAGGTTAGTCGTGCAACACCTTGTTGACCTAGACGGAAGTTATCGCCCTTTCCACCAAAGTACACATGAATCAATATCAAGAGTCAGCCGGATCGCTAAAACACAATTAGTGTGCCAATGCTCCATCTCAATTGGATTTTAGTCCGTCTACTGACCTGACGCAAGACATGCGGAAACAAGGATACAGCGTAATCTATTTGAATTAATAATTACAGAGTGAGCAAAATATGGTCAAACATTACAATTTATTAGTCAGGTAAATGTATTACGCCAATTCAATCAGTCAATTCATAAATGATCAATACAAAACATCAAATTATCAAAGATAAATCCAAGATGAAAAAGATGCATTCCTGACTTTGTAATATACATAACATGGCGCAAGCCATGTTATGGGCTGATCTGGTTAGGCAGAATCGCCCTGAGTTTTTCTTAGACCTTACCTTAAATAATCCAAGAATTCCCTCAAGGAAGGGGGTGTGAATGTATAACAAAAGGAAAAAGTCACACCTTTCACAGTGGTTCAAAAGATGCCTGAAGTTATATATTTATTGTTCTGATTATGTCTATTTCTGAGAGAATGAGACCATTGTACCAATCGCACTGAGACATTTCAAATGATATCAAACATGATAGTTAAAGTCAGTTTGGTTAATCTAAAACATTCAAACATTAAAATGACCATATGTGTGAGTTGGGGGGATGAAGCTGAGCTTCAGCATAGTCAGATGCAAATGCAGCAGGAACTGGTTTTTCACGCATTCCCCCCTGGTGGGTTGTGGAGTCCATTGGCCCTGTCTTCAGCTCATGTTTTGAATTGTCAAAGACATCAAAAATATTTGTAATATTTCAATTCTTACAGATAACCCCCATTTGATCCCGTGGGTCAGATATAAATGTGTCCATGGGGTCACTATGTATCCTTGTTGAGGTCGTTCAGGGGCAATACAAGACAGTCTCTGCAGCATTTTCAGTTGTAAGTCGTGTTCAGCAGGTAGCTAAACAGGTCCAGGCTTGTTTTCACCTCTTTTGATGAGCCTGATTCGAATGCACAGTTCATTCAGTCCATACAGGCCTTCATAGCTTCCACTGTGTCCTTCCCCTGGCAAAAGTGTCCACGTCGTGTGGGCTTCTCATAGTCTGCTTCTTCTGATGAATCTGGTCACCTCCAGACATGCAGACATCGGCATGTGGGGGCCTACAGTGTGTATACACTGCCTTCTCCCGGACACCTAAACAGCATCTTGATGGCTCAGCGATTGAACAGTTATGAACTTGTGTCATTCTGCATTGGAGAAAGTCATGAGGTTAAGCATAAAATATATGATCAAAATATAAAAGTCAGCAAGTGCGAGTTGTACAACTGGTCTCAGGTCTCTTTCAATCTGTTTAAAAGGTCCAATCAAAAACAGATAATTCTTTGTCACCACTGAGATGGGGTATAATGATAGGGAGAATATTAAATATTCTTGGTTTGAATTACTCAAAGTAAAGCTATCAAAAGGTCAGTGCAACTTATTAAAACAGTATAACAGGCAGTATGCATCATAAAACATATCATCATGACAATACATTCAAATAAATGACATTCATTTTCAAAATGAAAAAACGTGAAGATATTTGTCATAGATGATAGTAATCACATTATTTAACCATAATTATGAAGGTATATCTATAATAATGTGTGTGTTTGTGTGTGTATGTTGTGTGGTGTGTGTTTGTGTGTGTGTGTGTTTATGTGTGTGTGGGGGGGCTTGAACACAATTGATGGTATTTGTCAAATTTAAAATGTCCTAGTGATTATAAGAAGTGTCCTCACTTCGGTTTAATTTTAATCACTTTAGCACTTATACCTGTTATTGGTGATAGATTGGAAAACCAGGGGCCCTCTGGTTTGTCAACCATCCTCATAACAGTCAGTGTATCTATCTTTAAATTTATTGGCAAGTTCGCCTCTATTGAAGTTTTATACCATCAATTTGTTGTCAAAGCCATGCAAATGTGTAATTTCTTTTCAGCTGACAGAGGGTGTCAGAGGGTGTTTGTTGTCTCGTCTGTCATCAGATTAATTATTCTGTTCTATGTGTGTGAGGCTAATGTGTTTTGTTTGTATAAACATGGACAAACAATCTTAATTAAGGAGATTTGACTCCTGGGTCTTTGAAGACTAAGGTGTTATCTATGTGCCTGGGTTTACCTGTGGCTATGTGTCCGTGTAATGCTCCGAATAATGGTAATCAACTTTTATAATTGTGTTGCAAAATTTTAATCCTGTTATAACAGGGAGCCAGCATAAGAATGTGAACATGAGGTGTGTTCTGGCTCAAATTGATTCCATATAATATCTTTTACGGAGTATGTTAAGGTGCAATGTTCAAAGCTGGATCCTGTAAAAAATGCATTTTCATGGTTAATTTAATTATCACACTCTATACTCCTGTTTGTAGTTCAAACTGCAGCTATACAGGGGATAGCAGAGTTTTCTACTTTTGGAGATCAAAGAAACAAATATCATGAATTTCAACATAGTTAATTCCATTTTCATACAGGACATGTGGTTTAACATGTGTATAGTATAAAAACAAATTTAAAAATGCCACCAGGATTCGTGACAATAGAGTCTGTTGCTATTGGTCTTTGCAGGAACAATGCAGTAAAGTTCATTATCGCCTCTAGGTAACCAGGGTTTTAGTCCCATTGCTATTAAGCAATTTGGGAAGATTTTAACTATGAGATCTTTCATGTCTCTGTTTAATTTAACATATAATAATTTACATCTTAGTTGAAGTAAGATGTTTTGTGAAATCACAAAGCCTCCTACAATGCTGAATCCATTGATAAGATCAGCTGTGGATAATTGTTATTCTGATGACTGATCAAAGACTTTTTTCAGAGGACTCACTGCAGGTGAGGTGTTAGCACCACAGGGGTTCTTGCTTTGAGATGCAAGATGGAAGACTTTTGGCCTCAGGTTATGGCCTAACCTTTTGTTGCCCTCATTTGTATTTGTTTGATGTGGACCGGATCTGGAGTGTTCTTTGTTATTGGTCCGCCTAAGATGAGAACAAAAGCAGAGAGAACCATTTTTAGAATTTTCATCAGTTTCAAATTCAATCATGTGGAATTAATGTTAATGCATCATCTTGCAATATTAATTCTGGAAGCCACATGATGTTGCTGGTCAGATCTGAATTGCTGTTGTTGATTTCAGCATATTGTGAGTGTGTAACACCTGTTTACACAGTCTGCTGTATTCTGAGCATTATCTCCCAGTTCCACTGGGGACATTTTTCTGAATCAATCAATGATTTTTCATTAATTTCAGTTCACAATCTAATGGGCCGATACCCATAGTTCATTTTTTGCTCTCATTAACAGTCAGATCTGTTGGCAGAAATCATTTCACCCTTTTGGTGTTCTCTGCTTAACGGTTGTCATTTTATGGTGTGACTCACAGATTCTTAGATCTTTTGACCCATAAAAACTTTGGTAACTCTGAATGTTATCATATCCATCCCCCTTTCATTATGTTTTTTCTGGTGAGCTTAACTCTCTGATCAAATTTTAATTGTAGGTGGTGTTTTTCAGCGAGGATTTTATTGGTTTACAATCAGTTATGCTATAGTAATTCTGTCAGTGTTTTCATTAAGCATAAAGAAAGCAAACCTCCTCAAGGTGAATGTTTCATCTCTAGTCTTTAGTGCCATGAATTGGCGATTATAATATAATGTACATTATTGTTTATTCCTAATGTAATTATATTATATTAAAATAGTAAGTATTAAAATTTAATTATATCTGGTCTCTGGAGAGTGTTTTTAGAACGGCAGTGCATTTTAGCTTAATGCTTTTATCTTGTGATCAGGGCTGTGTTTGCTTCTAGGTTGCATGGAGAACAAAGGGTCAGCAAAGGCTTGTGGCCAAATGGAAGAGTGTAATTGTTTTATGCAAATACAGCAAACACATTCTGAGCATCTTATTATCACTGAGGTGAGATTTCTCTGCTCTCTGTCAGGACATTTGAATATGAAAAGGTTTGAGCAATCAGGAGGTCTAAGGGCTGATTTAAAGTTAAAATCTTAGAATTTCTTTTATATTTAGTCTGTTTTGAGATTAAATTAAAGTATAGTGGATATTTTACACTGTAAACCCTAATGCTGTAACTAATTAATTGAATTGAGCTCTATTAACTTAAATCCTTAAAATTCGTTTATCTTAATTAACCTTAATGAGTATTCAGAACTTTTTCTTATTTTTGAGTTTGAAAAAATGTAATCTTTAAAAAAATGCTATCAAAATGTATGAGCTGGGTGATTTAAGTATTTAAAGTTGAAAGAAATTAAAGCAATTAAGTTAATTGGTATTAAAATGTATGAGCTGGGCGACTAAGTATTTTAAGTTAGTTGAAGTGTCTTGCATGAGTATAACAAACTCAAAACTTAATGTTTCTGTTCACTTAAAATAGATAATTTTATAACTTAAAAAATTTGACATAACTGATTGCCTCAAAATTTTTTGAGTTTTGTCAACTTATTCGGGATTACAGTGTAGTTGATCAGCATCATATTTGAATTTATCACCATTAAATTTAAATGGCAAATTTCTGATTTGTAAAGGCAGAGTTTTCATTAGAGCCCTTTGTCTTTTTTTGCAATCAAATCATTCTGTTCTGCTCACCTTTATTTTTCACCTGCAAATGCCTTAAAACAGACTGTTGTAATTAATCCAATATAAAAGTTTACAAATGTTTTTAAATCTTTAACCATTTTTTTTCCCTTTTTTCTCTTTTTTATAAAACAGTAGATTAAAACAATGGATAGCTTTTGATTTAAACTTTTAGGATCTAATTTGTGACTCTCCACTGAGTCCCAGAATATAATTTGGATGATGTTATTCCAATTTTAAGCTTTAACTCTTGCTGCCTAGCAGACAAAGAGATTTTTCAGAGCAAGAGATGGCGTTTATCTATACTGCTGCTATCATGTCCCTGATAATCAAAGTGGTTTTGTCTAATTCTCAACCCCACCGGATAACGCATTCCGGTCTAACATTTTTGAGCATTTCCGACTCATTCTATCAATGTGTTTATATAGGGTGCGTCCAGCTTTCCCTCAACATTTGTAATAGGCAAAGAAGAATTGACTTAACACAGCAGCTGAAGATAGAGTAGAAGATCCAAACCTCTTGGTTGATATAAATCCATTTTGTGCTGGAAAGACGTAACTCGCCTGAGTTGGGAGATCACGGAGATGGGTCACCATTTTGTAAGGTCCACCCAGTTGGCCCAATGCCGGTGTCCACTGGTGGATGAAGGTTCACTGCATGTTCGGTCTTTCCAGTCTTTTCATCCCCGCTTCTAGCAGCACACTCCATTTCCACATTACTGGATCTGTAGCGACAACAGACCGCAAGGGATGATGGTCAAGCATGGGCTGATGGGAATTGTAGTTTTCGCTACCTCCCGTTCGCTTCATTCGCCTGAGCAAATTTTCTCAGAAGACCTATAGTTTTACAGAGTCATGCGACTACGGTAATATCGAAAAAAATTTATATTGCGGTATGACGGTATTTACAATACCGTTACATCCCTAGAGTAAGGACATTTTCACAGTATGAAAATGATAATATTTTAATATTATCACAGTATGATAATATTTTTTCTTCTAAAGAGAAAGTCTTATTTGTTTTATTTCAGGTAGAATAAAAGTAGTTTTTCATTTTTGAAACACCATTTTAAGGTTAAAATTATTAGCCCCTTTTAGCTATATATTTTTTATAGTATACAGATGTAAGGTCCACCCAGTTGGCCCAATGCCGGTGTCCACTGGTGGATGAAGGTTCACTGCATGTTCGGTCTTTCCAGTACACAATGTTGATTTATATTAACTTAACTCATATCTGACTCCAATTTTAGTATGAGGTGGTTTAGAATATTAATATATTTATCCTCGTTTTATCTGACTCCAATTATAAAACATTAAGAAGATTATATCAATATGTAATTTAGATAAATGTTTGAACCGTTTGTCTTCACTAGTAACTATTACATCCGTTCATTCGGGTGCTCATGTCGCTCAGAGAAATCGCCTCGGCTGAAGGCGTCCCTCACGGTCACACTCCGGTCAGTCTTGAATATTAAACAGAGGTAAATTGACTAATACTTTAGATGGCCGCTACCAGCGCGCTCGTTCTAAAATACTTTAGTTAGTCCCGCTTAGATGTACACCTTTGAGTTAAGACAATCATCATTTCTAATTAGAGGTTAGGGCATTAATATAAATGTACCCGACTACTGGACTCTATAGTAACTTTGGTTTTCACCAAGCCCATGGTTTCCCATATGAACTTAATTTAGAATAATATTACCTTCAAACAAAGGTCGGGTACCCAATCTAGGTTAGTCGTGCAACACCTTGTTGACCTAGACGGAAGTTATCGCCCTTTCCACCTAAGTACACATGAATCAATATCAAGAGTCAGCCGGATCGCTAAAACACAATTAGTGTGCCAATGCTCCATCTCAATTGGATTTTAGTCCGTCTACTGACCTGACGCAAGACGTGCGGAAACAAGGATACAGCGTAATCTACTTGAATTAATAATTACAGAGTGAGCAAAATATGGTCAAACATTACAATTTATTAGTCAGGTAAATGTATTATGCCAATTCAATCAGTCAATTCATAAATGATCAATACAAAACATCAAATTATCAAAGATAAATCCAAGATGAAAAAGATGCATTCCTGACTTTGTAATATACATAACATGGCGCAAGAATCGCCCTGAGTTTTTCTTAGACCTTACCTTAAATAATCCAAGAATTCCCTCAAGGAAGGGGGTGTGAATGTATAACAAAAGGAAAAAGTCACACCTTTCACAGTGGTTCAAAAGATGCCTGAAGTTATATATTTATTGTTCTGATTATGTCTATTTCTGAGAGAATGAGACCATTGTACCAATCGCACTAAGACATTTCAAATGATATCAAACATGATAGTTAAAGTCAGTTTGGTTAATCTAAAACATTCAAACATTGAAATGACCATATGTGTGAGTTGGGGGGATGAAGCTGAGCTTCAGCATAGTCAGATGCAAATGCAGCAGGAACTGGTTTTTCACGCATTCCCCCCTGGTGGGTTGTGGAGTCCATTGGCCCTGTCTTCAGCTCATGTTTTGAATTGTCAAAGACATCAAAAATATTTGTAATATTTCAATTCTTACACAGAACGCTCAGGTTACGGAAGTAACCCTCATTCCCAGAGGAGGGGAACGGAAATGCTATTAGTGGATTTGATTTTAGGAAAATCCACGAATTGGGAGGATTCGGTTCAGAAGCAACTTGTCTGAAAGAGTATTGAACGGGCCAATGAATGCCAATGAATTGGCAGCGCAAGCTTTCGCAGGTGTGCTTCATTGTCAATTAACCCAGCATATAAGCACACGTGGAGCAAGCAGACGCCATCCTTTTTAAGCTGAAGAGACTTTGCTAACAGCTAAGGGGCAGTCATTATGGCGATGGTAAATAGCATTTCCGTTCAACTTCCGTAACCTGAGCGTTCCCCTTCGGGTGGGGAACTCCAATGCTATTAGTGAATTTGATTTTAGGAAAATCCATGAATTGGGAGAACTATGGAAAATGCCATAATGACTGCACCTTACCAACACCTCCGATGAGAGGATAGTCAAGCAAGCGTGACATACCCACATCATGGGAGGCGCGGTCCTTCAACGTTTCCCTGGCCCTAACTTATCCCAGGAAGTTTTACGGATTTAGGTATATTTTTTGGGATTCGCGAGCGTCTAGATAATTCTAGGAGATACGACAGTACGTTGGGAAGCGTGCAATTCCGAAAGGGAGGACGCTGTGGAGACCATACGCACCAAATGGAGGAGAAGATGGCAAATTACATATGGACTAGCCCTAAGAAGGGGGACTGCGCATAAGGAGGTGGTTAGCGGAGAGAGAAGACACGGGTCTACCCGAGAGGGGGGACTAAACCGTGGCGGAATAGGTATATGGGATCACCTAGTGGGGATCACGCATAGCAGACACCTATACCCAAAACGCGGGCTGACCAGCGGGCAGACCTACAACGTAGTGGGCCAGCAAGTGACTCCTCCACTGAGTCAGTGCTGGGGGCCATGGAGGAATGAATCTACAGGGCTCACCTGACGGGGAACTTTACTGACAGATAAAAAGGCGCACGTATCTCCGTGTTAGGGAGAATGGTGCAGCAAGTGTGTTTCTTTTTTTTCTTTTTTTTTTCTTTTTTTTTTTTGAGTTTTTAGAAGAAAATACATATATATCTTACATATTCTCTCATACAGAAAGAGACTTACAGATCTTGTATATGCTTTGTATTTTCTTCTCTTTAACAACAAGAATAACTATGAACAGTAAAACATGGGGAGCTACAAGTCCTTTAAAAGTTTTCCTTTAAAGAAGAAAAGATACTTATTTATACAATGTTACATTTAGGTTACAATTCAAGAAAAATTCGGCATATTGGTGAAATATACTCAGTCCATTTACTACAAATTAGAAAAAAGTATTCTGTTTGTGTTCTTAATGAAAACGATAGTTTTTCCATGACATATATAGTGTGCACTGTATCAATCCATTCTTCAACTGTAGGTGACTCTAATTTTAACCATTTTTTGTGATTACTTTTTTACTAGCTGCCAAAAGAATAAATAGCAGTTTCTTGTCTTTATTAATCCATCCATCCAAATTTATATTACCTAAATATAAAGATTCACAGGTAAAGGCAATCTCTACTTCAAAAATGGCATCCAGATGTATTTTAATCTCTTTCCAATATGGGGTTAATTTCTGACAATTCCAACAAACATGATAATGATTAGCTATTTTTTCCCCACACATTCTCCAGCAGCTAGTACCCTTTCCTCTATGTATTTTCTGTGATGGTGTGATAAAAAACCTTAAGACATTCTTCCAACAGAATTCTCTCCACATGGCAGAGCTGGTACATGTCCATTGGGTTGAACAAATATTCCCCCAATCTTCATCTGAGATATTCAGATTTCCCTCCATTTTCCATTTATCTCTGACATATAATGTATTTTCCGATACTGATTTGCGAAATCCTTTATATAATTTCAAAATGATCTTAGTACATGATTGGGCCTTGCTCACTGATAAAAACACTTTTATTATTCCTGTCTCTGCAGCTTTTAATGTTTCTGGTTTAATATTACATTTAATATAATGTCTTATTTGAAGGTATCTATAAAAGTCACTTTGGTTAAACCCGTATTTTTCCTTTAAAGATTCAAAGGTTTGAAATGTACCCTTGTCAAAAAAGGTGTAGTAGTTAGAAATTCCTAACTTGGTCCATATTCGAAATCTGTCATCTATTTGGTTGGGGATGAAGTCAGTATCGTAGGCACACCATCTTAATATTCTTGATGCATCTTGCAAACCACATATTTTTTTTGTTTGCTGCCAGATTTTAAATAGTAGATTAATCCATGGGTTTGCTTCTTTATTGATTTTAATTCTTAGTTTACTATCTGCAATTAGGGCCGATAGTGGGGATTCTTCCATTATCCCTTTTTCTATTTCAATCCATTTTGCTGAATAGGTGGGACTACTCCAGCAAACTAGAGGCCTCAATTGAGCCGCATAATAATATTGTTGCAAGCATGGGAGACCTAATCCACCTTTTTCTTTGCTTAATTGCAGTGTTTTAAATCTTACTCTGGGTTTTTTCCCCTGCCATAAAAATCTAGATATTAATTTTATTCCATTCACTAAATTGTTGATTTGCTATTTCTACTGGAAGAGTTTGAAATAGATACAATAATTTTGGTAAAATGATCATTCGCACTGAATCTACTTTTGAGCTTAGACTGTAGAGGGGAATAAGACTCCAGCATAATAAATCGGATTTTAATTTTTTGTTCAGGGGACCATAATTTAATGTCTTTGATTGATCTGCAGGTAAATTCACTCCCAGATATTGAATTGATTCAGTATCCCATTTTAAGTTATATTTCTCTTTAAGTTGTCTTGGTGGTTTATAGTTAAATGTTATTACTTGAGTTTTTGTGACATTAAGTTTGTAACCAGATATGGCCTCATATCTTTCAAGAAAGTTAAATAATACTGGGAGTGACTTAGAGGGTTCACACATATATATCAATATATCATCAGCAAAGAGGGCTAGTTTATGCTCCCCAGATCCCATATCTATACCTTTAATTGCCCGATTTTGCCTAATCCATTGGCTTAAAGGTTCAATAAATAAGGCAAAGAGAAGGGGTGAAATGGGGCACCCCTGTCTCGTACCCCGTTCTAAATTAAAAGAACCAGATAAGTCCCCGTTAATTTTAATCCTTGCCTGAGGCCTATCATATAATGTTTTAATTATTTCAATAAAGTTATTGTGAAATCCAAATTTTGCTAGTACCTTATATAGAAAACTCCATCTCACTGAGTCAAAGGCTTTCTCAGCATCTAAACCTAACATGGCAGCCTCTGCTTTGTTGTTTGAAATGAAGTTAAGAATGTGTAGAGTTCTTCTGATGTTATCTGTTGCTTGCCTTTGACAAATAAACCCTGTCTGATCCAAATTAATAATTTCTGGAAGAACTTTTTCTAGTCTTCGTGCTAAAATAGAAGTGAAAAGTTTATAGTCAACATTTAACACACTAATTGGCCGATAATTACCACAGTCCATTCTATCTTTACCCTCCTTCGGGATAACTGATATAATGGCTTCTCGCCATGAGGGTAAGATTTAATTTTTTTGTATTACCCAGTTAAAAGCCTTAAATAAAGTTGGAGCCAGGTGTTCAAACATGGATTTGTACCATTCTGCGGGATAACCATCTGCTCCTTGCGATTTACTTGCCTTTAGCCTTGTTATGGCTGCTTTTAACTCCTCCATGGTAATTTCTGCTAATAGAGATTTATTTTGTTGCTCTGACACTGAAGATAGGTCCAATGTGGTTAGAAAAGAATCTACCTGCACATCATTATTATTTTTAGGTTGTGAATATAAAGCTTTATAAAATTTTTGCAAAACTCTGCTGTATTTGCTCTAATTTACAATGCATTTCCCCCGTTTGAGGGTTTCTAATTCTATGGATGGCTCTATCAGCTTGTTGTTTTCTTAGTCTGTATGCTAGTAGTTTTAATGATTTACCCCCTGCTTCATAATGTCTCTGTTTTAAGAATAAAAGTTTATTTTGTAGTTCTTTAGAATATATTTCATCAATGTCCTTAGTTTTTTTTTTTTTAAGATCTTGTTTAACCTTTTGGTTCTTTGTAGTCCTGTGTTCATTTTGTAGTTTTTTTTATTTAATTTCAAGGTCCTGTAGTTTTTGCTTTCTAAGTTTTTTCAAGTTAGATGTTATGGCTATAATTTTCCCTCTTACCACTACCTTTAATGCATCCCAGAGTATTGATGGTGTCACCTCCTCATTATCATTTATCTCCAAGTATGATTTAATCATGTTTTCTAAATTTTGCTTAATTTGCGAATTATTCAATATATCTGTATTCATTCTCCAAATTGTTGACCTTTTTTTCTTACTCAAACCCACTGATAAATAAACAGGACTGTGATCAGAGATATCTATTGTGCCCAAATCACATTTTTCAATTAAATGCAGATCTTTTTTGAGAGTAAAAAAGTAATCTATTCTAGAGTATGTTGTGTGGGGATGAGAATAATGTGTATAATCTCGAACCCTAGGATTTAATTCTCTCCATACATCTATGAGTCCCATCTCTTTTAACAAGCAGTTCACCTTTTTGGTTAGTGGCTTTAAGTTTTCAGTGTTTCTAGAGCAATCCAATTTTGGGTTTAAATGTATGTTAAAGTCACCTCCGCATATTAGAATTCCTTGGACTTTAGTAACAACTAAGTTGAATATTTCACGATAAAAAATCCACTCCGAACCAGGGGGAGCATAGACATTCAAAAAACTTATCAAATTTCCCTCTATTTTTCCTATTATCAATACAAATCTTCCTTCCTTATCTTTTATGTCTGATATATGTTCATAATTCAACAATTTAGATATAACTATGGCTACACCTCTTTTACGTACAGATTTGTAAGATGCAAAGTATACTTCTTTATAACCCCTTTTGTTTAGTTTGGAGTGTTCTGTATCATTTAAATGCATTTCCTGTAGAAACACAACTTCTGCTCTAGCCTTTTTGAGTTTTGACAAAATTTCCCCTCTTTTAACTGGACACACCATTTTAACTGGAGTACACCATTAACGTTAAATGAAGCAATCTTCATATTTTACAGTAAACTTGAAAAATAATATTAAAAGTATCTTAATACAAAGCTTCCCCTTGAACAAAATAAACCGAAACAAAACGGACAATATTAACCTTAAGAACTCTATTAAGTGTACTTCCATAACTGACGTCATTACTATGACTACACTCGAGCCATCACTTGAAGGCTCCAAGGGAAAACCCCCCTTTATAAGTCTATAGAAGGGGCCCTTGTGGATGGCAAAAAAACGAGTAAACATTAAAGCTACCCATAGAACATGTCCCGACAGCTTAAAATTGGACTCTTATAGACTAGGTTTTTTAAACGTGATGTAGACGTTGCGCCTCCTGTTCTCACAGTCTGGTGAGTGGGTGATTCCTCTCTGCAATATTTTCACATCCTGACCATTAATTACAGTCCAGCTTTAATATTACGATCTCGCGTGGATTACAATGGCTGGGCGCTCACATTTCTTCGGAAAGGCTGTAGTTTTTCCTTGATTGATGGTCCTCTTCTCTGCTGAGTGTCACGTTTGCCTGCGCCCGAGTATTTCTCTGCCATGACATGCGTCGAATCTGTTCCGTGAGGGTGTTCGGTTGGCTAATAGGCTGCACCGGGAACCCTCTTTTGGACATGTCGTGCGTTGCCTCCTCGACCGTATTGTATATCTTCACTCCTTCCTCATATAACACTTTCAGACGGGCGGGATATAGTGTTTTAAATTTCACTTCTTTGTCCTTCAAAGCCTTACGTACCTCTCTGTATTCCCTTCTCATCTGCAGTACTTCTGGGGCGTAATCGTTGTCAAAGCTGATCTGTTTCCCTTGCCAAAAGAACCCTCTTTTTTGCCAAGCTTGCTGAAGAATTCGTTCTTTGGTGGAGAAACTTAGAAAATTAACCACAATTGACCGTGGTTGTGTGTCGGCCGGTGGTTGTTTCCCGAGCGCTCTATGAGCGCGTTCAATTTGAAGTGGCATGTCTGGTAGATTTAAATTTTCTCTCAGAAAAAGTTCAAGAAATTCAGCCGTCGTCGTGAAATCGTTTTCCGCCCCTTCGGGTATTCCATATATTCTAAGGTTGTTGCGTCTGGAACGACCCTCTGCATCCATAAGTTTCTCCTCCATTCTGGTGTGTAACTTCAATAGGCCTGTAAGTACCTCTTCTGCGTTTTGAATTCTCTCTTCTGCCGTCACAATTCGGCCCTCTACCTCTTCAAGTCTAGCGTTGGTGTTCAAAATTTCCGTTTTAATTTCTTCAAGCTGAGTTTTGTTGTCATGAAGAAAGTCCCTTACCTCCTTTAAAATGAGGCTTAAATCAACCCTTTCTTTAGTGTGATCTGCTGGATCTCCCTCATGGCCACCTGATTGCACTTCCTGAGGAGAGCGCGCTGAGTCATCATCGTGTATTTCAGTAGATTGTGTACCCTTTTTTGTTTGACACCTAGTTCCCATCTTCCTCCCCTCTTATTTTAATGTATCAGTTATTTAAATCGTTAATTTTATGATTTTAGAGGGTTTTAATTGTTTCTGTGTCGGGAGCACTGATTCTATGCTGCCATCTTGTCGATCTCCAACCGGAAGTCGCAGCAAGCGTGTTTCAACACCTTCACCGAGTTGTTTCCTCAATCACCAAGGGTTACCTAATACCCTTGAGGAAACCGGCTCCACTCGCAGATTGTAAAACCTTGCAAATGTGTTAGGTGTTGCCCAGCCCGCAGCTCTACAGATGTCTGTTAGAGTGGTGCTGCGTGTGCGCACCCAAGAGGATGCGATGAAATGCGCACGCACTCTCGGGGGACACGGCTCACCTCGGCTCTGAAGCAAGAGAATGGCATCCACAAACCAGTGGGAAATCTTAGTTTCGATACGCCACTTCACTGCTGCCGACCGCCATAACAGACGAAGAGCTGCTAAGATGATCTAAACTTAGAGAGCGGTCCAGATAAATACGCAAGGCGCGAACTGGACAAATAAAGAAAGGGCTGGGTCTGCCTCCTATGGGGGCAGCGCTTGCAGGCTCACTACCTGGTATTAAACGGTGTGGTAGGAACCCTGGCCACATATCGTGGGCGGGGTCTCAGGACGTGAGAGAAGCCAGCCTAATTACAGGCACGAGTCACTGACTGAAAATTGACTCCGGGTCCCCGACCCTCTAATTGGTATCAACGCAACCAGTAGAGTTGTCTTCAGGGACAGAAGATACTGAGTCGAGGATCGAAGGGATCAGACGCGACTCATGTAACGAGGGCGAGATCCTAAGAGGGCATGATAAGGGGGCGGGGGAAAAATTCGCTAGCGCCCCTGAGGAACCGGATGATGAGGTTATGCATTCCCACGGTGCTGCCAGCAACTGCATCATGAGAGCGGAGATGGCAGCCACGTAACCTTGAGTGTGGAGGGTGACAGCCTGCTCTCCAGCTTCTCTTGGCGTAAAGAAAGCACAACGCTGATCTGGCAAATTACGGGGGTCTTCTCTGCGAGAGACGCACCATTCAGTGAATAGACTCCACTTCAGGGCATAGATGCGCTCGGGGAGGGGGCTCTAGCCCGAGTGGCGGTATTAGCCACAGCAATCGGTAGGTTACCTAAGTCTTCCTTGCGTCTAAGGACCACCCGGAGGTTTCAAAGATCGGCGAGGGTGCCAGATGGGCCCTGTCCCTGACAGAGTAGGTGCTCTCTCAAGGGGAACTGCCAGGGGAGGGTCATCACGAGGAGGGAGAGCTCTGACATCCAGGTCCGGTTGAGCCAGAGGCGTGCAAACAGCAACCTGTTCCTCGTCCTCCCTGACCTTTCACAGTAACTGCGCCAGCAAGCTCACTGGGGGAAACGCGTATTTGCGCATGCCCCGAGGCCAGCTGTGAGCCAGTGCATCCGTGCCGAGAGCCCTCGGTCAGGCAAAAAAAACAACTGGCAATGAGAGATCTCGAGGGAAGCAACAGATCGAGCTGGGCTACCCGGAATCGCGCCCATATCAGCTGAACAGACTCGGGGTGGAGTCTCCATTCACCAGGACGTAAAGGCTGCCGTGAGAGCGCATCGACTGCACTGTTGAGCTTGCCTGAATGTGAATGGCGTGCAGCGATTTCAGCCACGGATGACTCCAGAGGAGCAGACGGCGGGCAAGCTGAGACATGCGGCTAGAACAAATACCCCCCAAGCGGTTGATATACACCACCGCCGCTGTGCTGTCCGTCCTGACCAGCACGTGTTGCTGCTCCAGCACTGGAAAAAAATGGTGGAGAGCGAGGAACACTGCCAACAGCTCCAGGCGATATGCTAATGCAACTGGGTTCCTTTCTACAGGTCCGCAGCTGCATGCCCGCAACGCACAGCCCCCCAGCCCGTGTTAGAAGCATCTGTTGAAATGACAACAAGACTGGACACCTGTCCTAGAGGCACTCAGGCCTGTAGGAAAGAGGAGTCGCTGCCAGGGCTGAGGGCACGGTGACACAGCGCAGTAACAGAGCCTAGGTGTGCGCGCGCATGCCATGCGCGTCTGGGGACTCGATTGTGAAGCCAGTGCTGGAGTGGTCTCATGTGGAGTAATCTGAGCGGCGTGAAGTGGCTGCGGATGCCATATGCCCCAGGAGCCTCTGAAATAGTTTCAGTGGGACCACTATTTTGCTGTCGAGCTTTCATAGACAGTACGGCATCAGCTGAGCATGCTCTCCAGGGAGGTGCGCTGCCATGGTGACCGAGTCCAGCTCCAGCCCGAGAGAAGAGATCCTCTGCACGGGGGCGAGTTTGCTCTTTTCTCAGTTGACCTGAAACCCCAACAGGAGGAAGTGCCGGGGCACTTTTTTGTCTCTGAGCATAATTAATTGCTCCGAGAGTGGGCAAATATCAGCCAGTCGTCGAGAAAATTGAGTATGCGGATGCCCGCGACCCGAAGGGACGCAAAGGCACCCTCCGCGGGCTTGGTGAGGACCCGCGGAGACAGAGGAAATGCGTCCATCAGGTCTAATTCTGCAGACCAACCCAGAGGACGAACGCACCGGAGGATGCGCTTCTGCTTAAGCATTCTGAATGGCAGCTTGTGCAGACAGCGGTTCAAAACGCACAGATCTGGGATTGGCTGTGACCCACCGCTCTTTTGGGCACGATGAAGTGCGGGCTTTGAATCCCACTCTCCATCTCGGCTGGAGGGAGCGGCTCAATTGCATCCTTTGCCAGGAGGACAGCAATCTCCTCTCGCAAGATAGGGGCGGACAAGGGGCTGACCCTGGTGAATACACACCCATGAACTTGGGAGGTCGTTTCGCGAACTAAATTGCATAGCCGAGTCTGATTGTGCGTATGAGCCACCGCGAAGGGCTGGCCCGTTGCCGGACTTAGCGGCGTTCTGGGCAGGGGTGGGCTGCCTGCTTCCGAGGTGCTTGACGCGCTCGCTTCACCAGAGGCGTGTGCGGGGTCAGTGCAGCTCTCGTAGTCGGGCACCTTCGGCAAAGAGCAGATATGGATGGTACGGCGGGCAGAGCGGGATTACGGCCCCGCCGAAGGTGACATCACCCATCAGACTGCTCTCTCACCGCCTTGAATTCCTGGGTGAATTCACAGACGGTGTCGCTGAACAGGTCAGCTTGGGATATGGGGGAGTCAAGAAAGCAGATTTGTCGACTTCGCGCATATCAGCGAAGTTTTAGCCAGGGGTGGTGCTCCTGGACCACTAGTGTGGACATCGTCCTCCCCAATGCACACGCAGCGGACTTAGTAGTCCGAAGAGCTTAGTCGGCTGCGGTGCGAAGCTCATAAGCCTGGGTTGGACCCACCCTTGTGCAGCTTGGCCAGTGCCTCCGCTTGGTAGCGTTGGCAGGTGGCTATCGCATGCAAGGCAGAAGCAGCCTGGCCCGCAGCCTTGTAAGCTCTAGCTCCGAGGGAGGCAGATAACTTACAGGCTTTGGATGGGAGACGAGGCAGATCCCACCAAGAAGAGGCGCCGCACGGACAAAGATTGACCGCAATCGCGTGCTCAACCTGAGGAATCGCCACATACCCCCTGGCCGCTCCACCATCACGAGTGGTAAAGGTTGAAGAAACACGCAGCACGAGCAGAAAAAAGTGCCCTTCAAGACCGCGTGAGCCTACTGTGCACCTCCGGGAAGAAGGGGACGAGAGGCTTTGAAGGCTTTGCCCACTGGTCCTCTACCTAGCACCCATCTAGTCGGTCCGAAGCAGCCCGGGAAAGCACGGCTAACATGTCCGTTTCAGGATCCGTTTTGACAGCACTCACCTGCCCGGAGGGGGAGAGCGGGTCTGGATAATCATCGGACCATTAAAGCCCACCCTCCGATGCCGCGGTGGATGTCTGGTCTCCGGTGTCATCGAGCGTAAGGGCTACCATCTGTTAGACAGATAGCTTCTTACGCCCGAAGCTTGGATGGAGTGCTTGGAGGAGCGGGAGGTCCGCGGGTGGTGGATTATCTCTCGCTGAAACCCTCAGATCTGCCTGAGTGCCCGCTGCAGAGCAGGGGACAACTGGAGTGGTTTGCCCTTTTGCAAAGGCTAGCCACGATCTTTACTGCGCAACAGTCATGGCATCGCAATGATGACATGAACTGCCCGCGAGCAGCGCATTAACATGCTGGACCCCCCAGGCATGCAACGCAGTGCCCGTGCCCATCATCCGAGGACAGAAAACCACCGCATCCAGAAAAGCATCTTGAAAAGGACGTGCTGCATGACTGTGTTGCTCTCTTTGTGAAGTTGCAACTTTATACGCACCGCTCTGGAGGACCGGACCCAAAGAACGCAAGGCAAGGGAGAAACCCAGCTCGACCGTCTGCCGCTGCGTGTACACACTCTGGACCGGGAGAATGCTCTTGTTCGCTCGGAATCGCTGGATCACAGCAGGAGGAACCCTCATCGGCTCGATCAGAAAGTCTCTGAAGCGAAAAGGATGGCGTCTGCTTGCTCCACTTGTGCTTATATGCTGGGTTAATTGGCAATGAAGCACACCTGCGCAAGCTTGCGCTGCCAATTCATTGGCATTCATTGGCCCGTTCAATACTCTTTCAGACAAGCGGCTTCTGAACCGAATCCTCCCAATTCGTGGATTTCCCTAAAATCAAATCCACTAATAGCATTGGAGTTCACCTCCCGAAGGGGAACAAACAATCATTATACAATAACTTGCCTAATTACCCTAACATGCCTGGTTAACCTAATTAACCCAGTTAATGTCAATTAAGCTTTATAGAAGTGTCTTGAAGAATATCTAGTCTAATATTATTTACTGTCATCATGGCAAAGATAAAATATATAAGTTATTAGAAATGAGTTTATAACTATTATGATTAGGAATGTGTTGAAATTTTTTTCTCTCTGTCAAACAGAAATTGGTGAAAAAAATAAACAAGGGGGCTAATAATTCAGGGAGCTAATAATTCCTTCAACCATGTATACAGATGTAACAGAAATATAACAAAATTTGTAAAAATCTAAAAAAAAAATTGTATGGATAACAATGAAATGACACAAGGAGAAAGAACTGTATTTTATAGTTATGGCAGCTTAAAAACGCCTCCCATATGGAGAATGAAGTCACATACATTACTCAGGTGTGAGTTTCTCACAGACTTCAACAGACTGTAAAAGTCTTGATGCTTCTGTGGGTCTCGTCTATCAAATGTAAGCTTTATTTTATATTGGATTTAAGTGGCTGGGCCATTCTACAGTTTGATTTTCTTTCTCTGAAATCATTTAAGAGTTTCCTTGGCTGTGTTCTGGATGATTGTCTTGCTGAAATCTCCACCCTGGTTTCATCTTTTCATCCTGCTAATGTATATGTTGAAATAAAGCGGCTACTATTCATTTTTAGTGAGGAAGGACAGATGGCTGCTGAAGAACTACTGAGAGATTTCAGCTGCTGTTTTTCTACACATCCCTTTTCTCGTGTGTTCAATTCTTTTTATCTGTGTCATTTCATTTTATTACACAGAACTTTATGTGTAGATAGATTTTTTTCTTTGCAGAGTCAGTTAACAATACATTTACATTTTTGATGTAACTGTTACTCACCCCCTAATTTCACTCCAAAGATAAAAATATTAATTATTCTTAGAAAAAAAAAAAAAAAAAAAAAAAAAAAATATATATATATATATATATATATATATATATATATATATATATATATATATATATATATATATATATATATAAATTAATAAATATTTGTTAAACAGTTTGTGAGTGCTAACAGCCAGTAAAGAAAGGTCAGAGGAATTTAACTCTGTTGCCTGGTAATTTGTACATGAACATCCCTTCTATTTTTGTAGGGTTTAAAGTTTCACAATTAAAATTCTCATGACAAGAATGAATGACATTGCACCATTTTAGCATTGCAGTTTAACAAAATGCAGTGCTTTAAACTTGAACTTGGTGGTAACTGACTTAAATGAGCCACAGTTTAACTGCAAGAATTTAGCAAAGAGATTCTGACTCATAATGCAGCATTTTTATTTATTTTTTATTCTAAGTTAATTATGGACAGAAAAATCTCTATAGAAATCTGAAAAATTGATTCAGGAAAAGTATGCAATTCTTTAAAGGGATTTTGTGTAGTCTTCATATATGTAGACAAAAAATCATTATTGTTACATTGTTCTAATCTAAAAAATTAAATTGCCACGTTGTAAAAAGTAATTTTTATATAGACTCACAATGTTTAACTTTATTTTAAAGATGCATGGCTTCTGACCATTCAAAGTTTTTGAAAAGGTTTAACCCAATTTATTTTTACTTTTTTCAGTATGCCAGAGGGCGTTTTGATGTTCCGTGAAAAAGGAAAAGCTAGGTATTGGGAATGGTTGAAATTTTGCCATCACAAAAAAACAGTTTTACGGCTGGTGGACAAACAGGACAAGAAGACGCTTATACCAATCATAGCGAAACATGTAAAGAAAGGCAGCATCATTCATAGTGATGAGTGGCGTGCATATTCAAGTCTGTCAGAGAGAGGATACCAACATCACACAGTGAACCACAGCATTAGTTTTGTTAATCCATCATCAGGAGTACATACACAAAACACTGAAAGGGCATGGGCAAACTACAAAAGGTATGGAGATGGAGATGGTATGGAAACCGGACAGAAAAGTCTCTCAAAAACCATCTAATTTATATAGAATAGACTTATTGGTTGGGCAGGAAACACAAACAAGAGATTATTGGAAGGCTTACACATGACATCAGTCAGTTCTACCACTGACGTGTGTGTGTATAGTATATGCTTTTATATATATATATATATATATATATATATATATATATATATATATATATATATATATATATATATATATAATTAATATTAATATTTATTGTCTAATGTTTATGTACAAGTTTTTTTTTTAACTTGTGCCTCTCTACAACTTTATCCTAAAGGTCTTTTGAAAGCAGGGTGCAATGTGAGTATGTATGATTTTATATAGGCACTTTGAATATATAAACAGGGATTTATGACAGTTTCTTTTATTTTTTTTCTCTATCATGTGACGGTGGTTGTTTGTAATAAATAAATCTTATATACAGTTTATAATAAGAAAAAAAAAATAATAATTCAAATCTCAAAAACTGAACTCCGCGGGATTCGAACACGGGACCTCCTGCACCGCAGCCGAACGCTCAACCGCTGGTCCACGTGGGTACTGCACTAGCTGACTTTCACACGTCCCTTAATCCCACTGCCAGCGGACCTCAAACAAAAAAAAAAATTAATAGTTACCAGAATTGATAAATCTTTGGGCGCCAGACAAGATTAACTTGCCAAAAATTAAATTAAAACCCTGGATAGCCGCGGCAAACACTTAACCACCATACACACAAAGAGAAGAAAATAAAGATTACCCAACACACACTTTAAATTAAATTAACTGGTATATTTTTAACAACCCGTACAATGAAAAGGAAACAACAAACAAACAATTCAAACACTTCAATAATAACGTTTAGATAACCCAAAAGAAAACAAACAAACAAACAAACCAACAAACAATAATAATGTGTGTCTGATCGAATGGAAACAAGAGAGGAAAGAAAAATGTAAAGAAAGCCTATGTGATAACGTTGTAATGTGTGTGTGGAATGTGTGGGTGTAACGTTATGTATGGGTGCAAATGGACAAAAGTTACTGACCCAGGGACATCGAAGCCGTTCTGCACAGGTCCACTTTTCCCATCAGAATTTCAGACCCCTCGCACACAATACTCGAGAAATCGCCTGGTCACCACGTCCACGAATTGCTTCCACCCCTCAGTTTTTTTCCTCACACAGTCATTGAAACCAACAAGCTCTCCACCTTACACCGTTCTTCTCCTCCTTCTCCAATTCTTGCCACCAAATACCCGACACCAAAACAACCAGAAGCCCTTTCTCTGGCCTTTTCTCCCTCTTTTATAATCTCCGATTGTTTACCTGCCCTTCCGCTTCCTTCCGACCCCCGGAAGTATTGTCTGGAAGCGATAGGAAGGACCGGTCGGAGCAGCGCCCCCTAGTGGCACTTGAGAAAAATAAACAATAAAAAGCATCCATCTCGCCACACTCTCCCCCCCTTCGTGAGAACAACCCATGTTGTTCAATGCTCACGAGGATTTACATTTTTAAAATCTTTTTTGATCCTGCTGTGGGAGGATCTTTGTGCAATTTTTCTCCCTTGCTTCCAGCTCCTCTGCCGTGGGAAAACATGGTTTAAGATTACACACATGAACATTTCTCACATCCTCACCAGTGTCTTCAAGAGATACCTGGTAGTTCACAGGACCTAGCTGCTGGATAATGCGGTATGGTCCTTTCCACTTTGGAGCTAGTTTAGCACTGAAGTGATGTTGTGCACTAGAGATGGGAAAATTACGGACCCATACACGCTCTCTTTCTCTGAAGAACACGTCTCTTCTGTTCTTGTCATAGCTCCTTAACTGCCGTTTTTGAGCTTTTGTGTAATTTTCTTTGGCTTGCCTTTGTAACTGTATTATTTTGTGTACCATGTCGTATGCAGGCTTGGTTGGTGAGAGATCACGTCTGTGCAGCAGTTTATCCATGGGACTGTGGATTTTCCGACCTAGGTGAAGTTCGGCAGGCGTCATCCCAATGGATTCCTGTATTGCAGAATTTAAAGCAAAACGTAACTCTGGTAAGTATGTATCCCAGGTCTTGTGGTTGTCCTCCACAAACCCTGCAATCATAGACTTCAAAGTGCGATTCACTCTTTCTGTCATGTTGGTCTGTGGGTGATAAGCAGTGGTAAGTTTTGGAGTGATGTTCCATTTTCCACACAGCTCTGTGAATAAAGAAGAAACAAACTGCGCTCCTCTGTCTGACAATATGAAGTCAGGGACTCCCCACCGAGTCAACATTTCTTGTCTTAGTATGGTGGCAATGGTCTGTGCTGTGGCATGCCGCATGGGAAACAGTTCAACCCATTTGGAGAAATAGTCGACAAATACGAGTAAGTACTCATTTTGTTTTCCAGACTTCGGCATTGGACCCATTATATCCACTCCCCACATCTCATTTGGTCGTGATGTTGTAACTTGTTGTAACTTGCCAGCAGGTTTCCGGTTGTCCCATTTGGTGACTTGACATTTGGCACAATTTTTGACATATTTTTTTATGTCTGTCCACATTCCTGGCCAATAAGCAACATCTTGTATTCGCTTGTACGTCTTGTAAATTCCCAAGTGTCCGCTTAAGGGAGTATCATGGTACCATTCTAGTACTGTTGGTCTAAGAGTAGATGGAATGACTACTTTGTAGTGAACAGTTTCATCTGCTAGGTGGGTGATGTGATACAGCTTGTCTTCCAACACAGTGTACTGGGCTTGTTCCTGTTGCTCATTTTTGGCCAGAGCTTGAAAGATCTTCATAATGTCTGTGTCTTGATGTTGTTCCTCCCAGATGGTTTGTGGGGTGACAGGGAAATCAGGCAGATCCTTTTCCGTGGTGTACAAGTTACAGCCTGGCATGGAATACATACGGGACAACGCATCAGGAGCAACATTCAGCCGTCCTTTTCTGTACTCGATCACAAAATCATAGCGTTGCAAGCGCAAGGCCCATCTCATGAGTCGACTGGCTGGTTTGGTGGAATTCATGACCCATTGCAGAGCGGAATGGTCTGTAACCACTGTAAACATTCTAGGTTCCAGGTAGTGTTGCCACTTGTCTAAAGCCCACACCACAGCCAGACACTCTTTCTCCGTGGTGGAGTAATTCACTTCTGCCTTAGTCAAGGTTCTACTGGCATAAGCAATTACTTCTTCGCCACCCTGCTCTTTACGCTGGGTCAAAACAGCCCCTAGTCCTGAGTCACTGGCATCAGTATACACAGTAAAAGGTATGTTAAGATCTGGATGGCCCAGGATGGGAGGTGTGGTAAGACAGAACTTTAGATTGTCAAATGCTTGCTGGCATAGTGAATCCCACTTGAATTGTCGTCCTTTCTTTTTCAGATTATTCAGTGGTTCAGCAATGCGTGAAAAATTTGGTACAAAACGGTGATACCATCCTGCCAGTCCTAAGAATCGCTGAACATCCTTAAGGTTTTGTGGGACTGGGTAAGCGTGAATGACCTCCACCTTCTTGGGGTCAGCTGCAACTCCTTGGTGACTCACTACGTGTCCTAGAAAGGTAATTTCAGGTAGGCAAAAGGAACATTTTTTTAGGTTTAGGGTTAGACCTGCTTTTTCCAGTCTCTCCAAGATGGTCTGGATGTCGTGAAGATGTTGGGTCAAGGTGGGTGAGTAAATGACAATGTCGTCAATATAGACGTAGCAAATTTTCCCAAGTAAATCTCTCAGGACGATTTCCATCAAACGTTGGAAGGTAGCAGGAGCATTTTTCAGTCCAAAGGGCATAACATTGAAATGATATAACCCTCTAGAGGTGATGAATGCAGTCATCAACTTGCTTTTGTCATCCATTGGTACCTGCCAAAATCCACAGTTGAGGTCCAAGGATGAGAATGTGGATGCTCCAGAAAGAGACTCTAAAATCTCTGTGATGTTAGGTATTGGATAAGCATCACTTTCTGTCATCGCATTTAATTTTCTGTAGTCCACACAGAACCTAAGACTGTTGTCTTTCTTAGGAACAAGAACTACTGGAGATGCCCATGGAGAACAAGACTGTTCGATGACACCAGCCTTTAGCATCTCTTCAATCTGTTCCTCTACTATGGCTTGTTTTCCAGGTGTCAACCGATAAGGACGTTGCTTAACGGGTACTGGGTGAGTGGTGTAAATGCAATGTTGAAGAACAGTGGTTCTTCCAAGCTGAAGAGTACAGACTTTTGGGTTTGACTGGAGAAGATGAAGTAACTGTGGCTTATTATCTAGTGGTAAGTGGGCTTCGGCAACAGCCATCTCAATCAGAGCTTGATCATCACTACTGGGTGCAAGCTGGGATACTACTGGAAACGGTAATGGTGGAGGAATAGAGCTGAGCAGAGATAGTGTCTTACTTGAATGTTGGGTTTGTGCATTTTTGTTCAAATTTTGGGATCTTCCCACAGGAACACTAGCATGTCCAGGTTGAAAAGGGTACTCTTCATTAGGGTTGGACTTAAAAGAGTATGTCTGGTCAACTACATTAATCTGTAGACCACTTGAATAAATGAAATCTAAACCCAAGACTACAGAGTAAGCCAAGGCTTTTGGAGTGAGAATGGCAGCTTGAGTAGGAAAAACTTTGTCATGCAATATGATTTCAAAATTCGTCCATCCTAAAGGAACTTCGGCTTCTCCATTGGCCAGATAGAGTGGGCCATGTGTCCAGGGATGGAGGCTGGCTTGAGGATCGATCTCCTTCCACAAACTCTCATGGAGTAAAGTGTAACTGGCACCCGTATCCAATATGGCTTTTCCTCTCCAAGCCCCAATGTAAATTGGAACTATCAGCTGTTGTGGTATGACCACAGATTTAGTAACAGTCGACTTGGGTAATGGCTTTGAAGGAAGTGTAATAGACATGGCATTGTTAGATGGATTACCTCCGTGCTTTTGGGTCTGAAAATGACGTTTATTTCCTGTAGGAGGAGGGTGACTAGATGATTGAGTGGTTTGCACCGAGGAGGAATAGTGAGGACAACTACCTGGTGGATGCAGACCTTTGCATCTCCAACACAAAACTGGAGGTTTCTCAACTCGGTTGGGGGCAATTCTTTGTGGTGAGGGTTGAGTCACATGTTCTACATAATGTAACTGCTGAACATAATCCTTCTCAAGCTGAAGGCCCAGTTTAACCAACTCATCCACTGTATGGACACGGCTTCGAAGTTGACTGGCTAGGTGAGGTTTTATGTTTTTTAGAATCATTTTTACTAATTCACTCTCAGTTAGTGTGGGCTTCCATCGTTTGCACATTGCTCTGTATGTAAAAGCAAAGTCTCTAATTGACTCTTTCTCTGCTTGTGTTCTAGTTCTAACCCTCTCTGCCAGCTCATCCTCATAGTCTTCTGAAAGGAAAGCTGAGAGAAAAGCAGTTTCAAACTCACTCCATGTGGAAATAGCAGAGCGAGCCACTTCCCACCAATCCCGGGCTGTACCGTACAGGACAGTGCGGAAGGTAGCTAGAATGTCTGGATCATCTAGAGGGTGTAAGGCCAGGAAATCTTTGCAGCGTGTTACATATAGCAGTGGATCAGCATCATCCGAAGGTCTTCCAAACGTTGGAAAAGTTAACTTTAAATGATCACTTTTTATAACAGGTGTTTGAAAAGGCATTGGAGCAGTCACTGAAGATGAAGACTGTGTTGAAACGGATACAGGTGCACTGCTTGGAGGATCAGACACTTGCTTTATAGGTGGGATGAAATCACTTATTTCTGTTTGAAGATTGTCAAGTTGGTTTTTTATGGCATTAATTTCAGTGCTGCAGTGATTTAGATCACTGGAAAGGCGTTCAAAATTCTTGTCCGAGTGTTCCTTGGTAGCTTGAATATCCTTCTGCAATTCCAACTGAGCTTGTTCCACCATGAAGCGAATCTCTGAAATTAAGGTACTTTCACTCCTTTGGATTTCTTGTGTCACCATCACCTTCACAGCTTTAGTGAGTTGATCCGCTGTTTCTGTGTCATCTTTTCGTTGTGCAGTTAAGGTGTTCAGGAGTTGCTGATGAGTGGATTCCATTTTTGCAAGCTTTGTTTCATGCAGGGAAAAAGATTTAGACGATTTTTCGGTGAGTTCCTTCACAGCTTTATCTTGCCGTTTCAGACAGTCAAATACACGATCCCAGTTTCCTTGTACATGAGCAGTAAGTTGATGAATTTCTCTTCCAGGTGTAGGGAGGTATCCAGGAAGAGCATGCTGGGTTGCTGTGGAGGGCGGTGATTCTACCGTGGATGCACTTGTGCACAGTTGCATTGGGTCAGGTTGAACTGTAGAAGTAACACCTGGAGTGGTGGTGTGGAAATGCGCTTGAGTCCTTCCATAAGGGTCTAACTGAGTGGGTGTGGAGTGGTATGTGGGAATGTTGGAAGGTGATGAGAACTGTCTTTGCTGCATTGGTGGCCAAACTGGAGTGGCTATATCTGGTGGATCAATATCCACGGAAGTTGAAGGGGAAGGATTGACGTTGGCCATGTTTATAGTGTGTATGAGTGTAATCTAAGGGTTTTGAAAAAATAAAAATCAAAAAAGAAAATGTTGACTTTTTAGGCAATGTGGTCACAAAAATATATATAGAGAGAGAGGTCAAAAGTACCACAAGTACCAAATTCACAAGGTATACAAAATCAGTACAATTCCTGTACAATGACACAAATGTTCTATAACAACTTTTTTTTTTTTTTTTTTTTAACAAAATTGTTTTTTTTTCCAAAGTCTTTGTCAGTAAAGCAAAACAGTTCAAAAAGTCAAAAGGTTGTTGTCAACTGAAATCAGTCAAACAATTCAAATGAGTTTCAAAGTTCAAAATTTCCCAAAATAAAGTAAGGTTTCAATGGTGTTCAATGTCTTTTAAAGTGTTCAGTTTTTTTTTTTTTTTTTTTTTTTTTTTTAAGTGTTCAGGGTCCCTGTTCGGGCGCCACTTATGTGACGGTGGTTGTTTGTAATAAATAAATCTTATATACAGTTTATAATAAGAAAAAAAAAATAATAATTCAAATCTCAAAAACTGAACTCCGCGGGATTCGAACACGGGACCTCCTGCACCGCAGCCGAACGCTCAACCGCTGGTCCACGTGGGTACTGCACTAGCTGACTTTCACACGTCCCTTAATCCCACTGCCAGCGGACCTCAAACAAAAAAAAAAATTAATAGTTACCAGAATTGATAAATCTTTGGGCGCCAGACAAGATTAACTTGCCAAAAATTAAATTAAAACCCTGGATAGCCGCGGCAAACACTTAACCACCATACACACAAAGAGAAGAAAATAAAGATTACCCAACACACACTTTAAATTAAATTAACTGGTATATTTTTAACAACCCGTACAATGAAAAGGAAACAACAAACAAACAATTCAAACACTTCAATAATAACGTTTAGATAACCCAAAAGAAAACAAACAAACAAACAAACCAACAAACAATAATAATGTGTGTCTGATCGAATGGAAACAAGAGAGGAAAGAAAAATGTAAAGAAAGCCTATGTGATAACGTTGTAATGTGTGTGTGGAATGTGTGGGTGTAACGTTATGTATGGGTGCAAATGGACAAAAGTTACTGACCCAGGGACATCGAAGCCGTTCTGCACAGGTCCACTTTTCCCATCAGAATTTCAGACCCCTCGCACACAATACTCGAGAAATCGCCTGGTCACCACGTCCACGAATTGCTTCCACCCCTCAGTTTTTTTCCTCACACAGTCATTGAAACCAACAAGCTCTCCACCTTACACCGTTCTTCTCCTCCTTCTCCAATTCTTGCCACCAAATACCCGACACCAAAACAACCAGAAGCCCTTTCTCTGGCCTTTTCTCCCTCTTTTATAATCTCCGATTGTTTACCTGCCCTTCCGCTTCCTTCCGACCCCCGGAAGTATTGTCTGGAAGCGATAGGAAGGACCGGTCGGAGCAGCGCCCCCTAGTGGCACTTGAGAAAAATAAACAATAAAAAGCATCCATCTCGCCACATCGTCTATCAAATGTAAGCTTTATTTTATATTGGATTTAAGTGGCTGGGCCATTCTACAGTTTGATTTTCTTTCTCTGAAATCATTTAAGAGTTTCCTTGGCTGTGTTCTGGATGATTGTCTTGCTGAAATCTCCACCCTGGTTTCATCTTTTCATCCTGCTAATGTATATGTTGAAATAAAGCGGCTACTATTCATTTTTAGTGAGGAAGGACAGATGGCTGCTGAAGAACTACTGAGAGATTTCAGCTGCTGTTTTTCTACACATCCCTTTTCTCGTGTGTTCAATTCTTTTTATCTGTGTCATTTCATTTTATTACACAGAACTTTATGTGTAGATAGATTTTTTTCTTTGCAGAGTCAGTTAACAATACATTTACATTTTTGATGTAACTGTTACTCACCCCCTAATTTCACTCCAAAGATAAAAATATTAATTATTCTTAGAAAAAAAAAAAAAAATATATATATATATATATATATATATATATATATATATATATATATATATATATATATATATATATATATATATAAATTAATAAATATTTGTTAAACAGTTTGTGAGTGCTAACAGCCAGTAAAGAAAGGTCAGAGGAATTTAACTCTGTTGCCTGGTAATTTGTACATGAACATCCCTTCTATTTTTGTAGGGTTTAAAGTTTCACAATTAAAATTCTCATGACAAGAATGAATGACATTGCACCATTTTAGCATTGCAGTTTAACAAAATGCAGTGCTTTAAACTTGAACTTGGTGGTAACTGACTTAAATGAGCCACAGTTTAACTGCAAGAATTTAGCAAAGAGATTCTGACTCATAATGCAGCATTTTTATTTATTTTTTATTCTAAGTTAATTATGGACAGAAAAATCTCTATAGAAATCTGAAAAATTGATTCAGGAAAAGTATGCAATTCTTTAAAGGGATTTTGTGTAGTCTTCATATATGTAGACAAAAAATCATTATTGTTACATTGTTCTAATCTAAAAAATTAAATTGCCACGTTGTAAAAAGTAATTTTTATATAGACTCACAATGTTTAACTTTATTTTAAAGATGCATGGCTTCTGACCATTCAAAGTTTTTGAAAAGGTTTAACCCAATTTATTTTTACTTTTTTCAGTATGCCAGAGGGCGTTTTGATGTTCCGTGAAAAAGGAAAAGCTAGGTATTGGGAATGGTTGAAATTTTGCCATCACAAAAAAACAGTTTTACGGCTGGTGGACAAACAGGACAAGAAGACGCTTATACCAATCATAGCGAAACATGTAAAGAAAGGCAGCATCATTCATAGTGATGAGTGGCGTGCATATTCAAGTCTGTCAGAGAGAGGATACCAACATCACACAGTGAACCACAGCATTAGTTTTGTTAATCCATCATCAGGAGTACATACACAAAACACTGAAAGGGCATGGGCAAACTACAAAAGGTATGGAGATGGAGATGGTATGGAAACCGGACAGAAAAGTCTCTCAAAAACCATCTAATTTATATAGAATAGACTTATTGGTTGGGCAGGAAACACAAACAAGAGATTATTGGAAGGCTTACACATGACATCAGTCAGTTCTACCACTGACGTGTGTGTGTATAGTATATGCTTTTATATATATATATATATATATATATATATATATATATATATATATATATATAATTAATATTAATATTTATTGTCTAATGTTTATGTACAAGTTTTTTTTTTAACTTGTGCCTCTCTACAACTTTATCCTAAAGGTCTTTTGAAAGCAGGGTGCAATGTGAGTATGTATGATTTTATATAGGCACTTTGAATATATAAACAGGGATTTATGACAGTTTCTTTTATTTTTTTTCTCTATCATGTCAGTTGAAATATCAATTTACATTTCCAAAAATTATTTTTGTCATTAATTGTAATTCTACAGTGAAATTATTGTCTGCACAAGAAGTCTGACAAAAGGCGGTGCAAACTGAACAGAACAAACTGAGACATACAACTGTACATTCAGAAGAACTTTGGCAACATCTCCAAGATGCTTCAAATACCTACCTGCAAAGCTACAGTACTGTTCAGTTTTAGGCACTTGTGCAAGCTAGCTGTAAAATGAGGATGCGATCAAAAATAATGCATACACGCTTTTTATTTATCAATTAACTTATATTAACTAAATCAAATGAATTATTGGTATGACCACACTTTGCATTTAAAACATTTGGTCCATTTGCAAACTAATGACTCTGGTATTTATTTTTATGTTCTTGTATATGTGGTGCTGTTGTGTCTTTGTCTTCAAATACTTGCATCAGTGTTGCTACTACCAGTCTGTTGACTATCTGCTGAACGTTTACTTGCTAGTAGCCATGCTGTCTGATGTTGGCGTCTTCAACAGCATTTCTGAAGCATCACTTAATTTTGATGGGCCTAGTGTGACAACAGATGAGCAGATAACTGTACTTTCAAGTAAAATAACTATCTACTGAAAGTTAAGTTAAATGCAACAAATAGTTAATTGAACACTCTTGCAAATACTTGTATGAAGATTGTACCAAACCCTATTTTATATTTGATTAAAGTTCATTTTAAATTATGTTGTGTTGCTACTTATAGGCATGTGAATGTCTACTGAAAGCCTATTGATAAACTGGTTAACAACTACACGCAGACAATTACAACCAAAACAATCTTGGTGCTAAATGTATTGAAAACTTGTTGAAGATTTGTAGCATATCTACTAATACATTGTTAAACATATACAACCTAATTTGGGAACACAACTTACCAAAGTTTTAATAAATAATTAGGATTTGTTGCAAATCTACTAATACACTGTTGAACATATACAACCTAATTTGGTAACGTAACTTACCAAAGGTTTAATAAATGTTGAGGATTTGTTGCATATTTACTAATACACTGTTGAACATATACAACCTAATTTGGTAACATGTAACTTACCAAAGGTTTAATAAATGTTGAGGATTTGTTGCATATCTACTCATACTTTGATGAACATTTGTTGAAGATTTGTTGCATGTATACTGTAACATTGTTGAATATCTACAACCTAAATGTTGATAGTTTGTTGCATGTCTACTAAAACATTGCTGACCATCTAGAACCTATGTTGGTAACACTTAACTTACCAAAACTTTATTAAATGTTTACATGTTGTAGACATTGTAATGATTGACAGAAAATTTAAAAGACAATCTACAGATACTACCCAGATGAGAGTAAAGAAATAAGAACTTGAAAAGTAACATATGGTCAACAGACTATCTAAAGGGGGACCATCAAAATAAAGTGTTACCCAATCATAAGCCAATTTTTCATTTACAGTAAGTCTTTTCATCTGTTTACCTGGACTGACAACCAGGTAAGACATTGACAACCTTGTTTCTGAGGGTAAGCTGCTTTCCTATTCCCCAGTTCTGTTTTAACCTCTTTGAAACATGAACCATTTATATATGGTCAAATAAATACAGATTAAATGGGAAAATGATTCACATCACCTGACAAAAGCAAATAGAAGTTTGAGAGGAGAGAATCAAAAGCCAAAATCAAATTCAAATACTAAATATAAGTGCATGTGAGCCATCATTTGAACTGTCCAGATGGTTATTATCTGGTTTGTTTTCCAAGGTTGCTGATTCTCCAGTATTCCTGTAAGTAACTCATCAAACACATCACAGTCTTTATTTACAGGTCCTCGCTGCCAGTCTTAAAGGGGTGGTCCAGAATGTAATTTTAAGGCTTGGTTGTGTTAATAAGATGCAAAGCAATGTGTGCTAATGTTTCACTTGAAGGTAATCATATATTTTTTCATAAATTTCACTTTGATTATTTACAGCTACTCAGCTAAAATGAAACAACTGATATATTTCCTAGTTACTCTAAAAGGCCCGCCCTTGAGTGATTCTGATTGGTCATGTGTCAATGTGCTGTGATTCGCAGATTGGCTCCACGTCCTGCCCGTACAAGCACTCGCATTTTGTGAAAACAGTCAGTTAACCTCATGCCCACTCTCTAAAATAACATCTGACAAGTGTCTGTAACGAGTGAAAATGGGGTACTGCTCCTTTAAGAGAGTGTGTGTTTATGCATGTGCATGTGTAACCCCACCGCTCCTACACCACCCAACCCACTCCGAGCTGGGATCGTACTGGTGACCTTCCGCATGGGAGTCAGTTGCTCTACCAAGGAGGCTTAAGACCATGGCCTCTAGCATCTGTCGCTAGAGCACCTTTAGAGGTCAGAGGAGTGAGGTTTACCTGCACAGCACATACTAGCTGGCCTCCGTTACACTCAGCCTCCTAAACCTCATTCCCATCCGGGACACCGCACCAATGTAACCCCACCAGTCCTACACTACCCAACCCGCTCCGAGATGGGATCAAATCAGCGACCTTCTGCATTGGAGTTGGTTGCTCTACCAAGGAGGCTAAAGACCATGGCCTCTAGCATCAGTCACTAGAGCACCTTTAGAGGTCAGAGGAGTGAGGTTTACCTGCACAGCACACACTAGCTGGCCTCCGTTTCACGTGTATACTATGAACTGTAACACAAGAAGCGCATGTGTGCGCGACCGATCTTTATTTTCTTTTTCTCTGATGCTCAGATTATTTTATTTTCTGTAATTTTCAGTGACACTGACAGGAGAATAAAGCACAAGGTGTGGGATGCGACCTGTGTGTGCCTTGATTTATTTTTCTGCTGCTTGATTTATTTTACAGCACTGCTGTATTTTTTTTTTAACATGTGTAAGTAACATGAATCGTTCACATATATTTTGCGAGTTCAGTATCTTAGATGTAAAACACATGGAAAAGCTGCCTATAGACACTGCAGTCGCATACACATAGAGAGACACCCACGCGCTGTTAAAGTTTGTGTGTGTGTGTTTACAGCAGTTTGACTAATAAATTTGAATTTGCTGCTAAATGGTTAGCGGTGGCGAACAGCATTTCCCGTTGTTTACATCTTTGCTACAGCATACCATTAAGGCTAGACACTGTCCATGTCATAATCAATTTTAACAAATAAAAACACTTACAGCTTGTGGCTCAGAATTCATACCATCAGCTTGTTGTAGCTGGTCCATCTTTGAGGAGATTTTAACTGAATCCAGCACTGAACTAGGAGAGATTCTGGAAGCTGTGTTTTTTCAAATCATGCTTGCTATGTATTTTATAATTCTCTGGAACATAATTAATATTGAACTGTAAGCACTTCTGTCTCTGTGTCGTGTCCTTTTGAAGCCCAAATACAGAAACAGAGAAGCTCTGTGGAAATAGCAGGAGGGCATTTCTCCTTTTGCTGTAACATTACAGCGCCTCTGGCCACGGCCCTTAGCTTGGCAGTGTGTGTGCACGGTAAACGTATGTTTGTGATCTCACAAGGCCCGGAAGTATTTTTTTGTAGTTTCCAAAATTTGTTCATTTTAGGCTTTGCCAAGCCTCTGTAAAAACCAAGGTCTCCCTTTGCATTGAACTTTGAGCATTTTAAATGTAGAGATGCCGTTTATGTTAACACAGCTACATTACACATCAACTAAAGTTTAAAATATGATATCATAGTGGACCACCCCTTTAAACCCTTCACTTCGAGCGTCAGCAAGTTTTTTTTTTTTTGAGGTTCAATTAGATTTTTTTTTTCCACAACACCTGCATTAAATACCACAGTGATTTTAAAAGGCCATAATAAACCTAATGACTCTTACCTAAAGTTGTTGAATTGTTCTTGTAGATGTGTGTTCATTTGCATTAAATTCATTACAAATAGATGTCCAGGCATTCCTTATCTTTGATTCAACAGTTAATGTGTGCAGTTTATCTTCAAATACAGGATGTGTCGAAATTATTTGCTATAAAGGACTTTTCTCATGTTCAGTAAAGTTCTTTGATCGTACTCTCTATTCAACATCCATTGCCATTTGCCTCTCAGTTGCATACAATTTTAACCTTTTCTTGGTTCATTCCATGTTTTATAGGCAACCTCAATCCAGCTAATCCTGATTTGCACAGGTGGTATTAAATTATTGAGTGTATTTTAGTTGAGGACTCTATTATCCAGGTTATAGTAATTTGTACTTAATCTGTGTTTCAGAAAGCCATATTTTAAAACATGATTAACTATTCTAGATTAAAATCACTCCTGTCCTAATTTAATCTTGGTCTGTGAAACCACCCCTACATGACCTAAGACTGATTAAAACATTTGTTTAAAGCATACGGTGAACTAAAAAACAACCCATAGCCAAAAAACAACAGGTTCTTCAATGTGACATTAATGAAAAGTCAGTATTACAATTACCAAGACAAGCTTTAATGTGAAAGAAGTATAGAAAAGTGACATATCAGGTGTCAGAACAGATGACCATAGTTAAATTAATGCAGTAATGTAGTAGGCTATAGGTAACAAATCACTAAGCATACATGTATCTGAGAAAAAATAATTCACAATTGCTAAATAACTTCAGTTCAAAGATGCCAGTTCCTGAACTCACTATATTTGACAGAGATTTGAAATCTTTAATTGTGTATTTGGTCATATCAATATCTTTATAAGCAGTAAAGTTTTATTGTAAGGATTAAAGGTCTTTCAAAAAACATTCAAATATATAATGTTTTAGAATAATCAAAGTGAGATATTTTGATTAGAAATTACACTAAACGGTAGACAATAGACATTATGTTTTTTTAGGAGTTGCAAGAATGTTTATTTTATCAGGTTAATAATATATTTAAACCTTTAATGCATACACTACTGTATGTGATATGATATCATTTCTATATCTGAAACTGAAATGTGTCAGTGTTTGTTTAGTGTGTGGTCAGTGAATGTATATCTGCGTCAGAGCCAAAAAGCTCTTTGTATAGTGGAGGGAAAAGGGAATGAACAGTGAGAGGGTAAAGCTGCCGGAACCATTGCAGTTTCTCAATATGCAGTGCACACATAGACCTCAACACCGGCACTCTCTGATACAGCTGCAATCACACAAAAACAAAATTACCAGTTAAAAGCCATTCCAGCTGATTTAAGTTTTCACTTTATGCATATCTTTGTCTCAGTTCCATCTACATCCTCTTTTACCTTCTGCAGTAGACTCTCTTGATTATCTCTGTGCAGTATGTGTCTAAGGGCAAGCTCAACTTCTGTCCTTACTCTCTGAACTCTTTCCCTGTCCTCCAGACATGGTCGATCTATTGAAAAATGCAGAGAATAAAAAGAGAGTTAGTCTATCCTAATTTAAAATAAAACAATTATGTAGTAATGTGGCTTATTTTACTTACCTGGATTGATTAGGATCATTGCTGTAAACACCGCCATCTGCTGTTCATTCAGTCTCAGTGCACACAGATTGTTAGCGAATTCAAAAACTGCAGCTATTAGATCGCTACATGCTGCAGAAAAAAATAATAAAACCAATTAGAAACACAATGAGTTGAACCATGCTGATTTTATTTTGGGTAGATTGCAAAAAATTGTGCTTAATTGTACTGAAAGTGCACTTTAAATCCTAAAAGTATAATTTAAAAAATGTACTAGAAATTTCTTAAAATAAAAAAAAATACACTCATGTACTAAATACACTTATGTACACTTTTAAAAGGACAGTTTATAAGAATGTCAATTCATTCATTTTCTTTTTGGCTTAGTCCCTTTATAAATCCGAGGTCGCCACAGCAGAATGAACCGCCAACTTATCCAGCACATTTTTACACAGCAGATGCCCTTCCAGCCCCAACCCATCTCCAGGAAACATCTACACACACTCATTCACACTCATGCACTACGGACAATTTAGCCTACCAAATTCAACTGTACCGCAGGTCTTTGGACTGTGGGGGAAACTGGAGCACCCGGAGGAAACCCACCCGAACATAGGGAGAACAAGCAAACTCCCCATAGAATTACCACCTGACCCAGCCAAGGCTCAAACCAGCAACCTTTTTGCTGTGAAGCGACAGCACTACCTACTGTGCCACTGTGTCACCCTTTTTGTGGATATATATGATGCAAAACAATGTTTCTCAGAGCTTTAAAGGGTTAGTTAATTCAAAATAAAATTTTGTTATTAATTACTCACCTTCATGTCATTCCAATCCCCCATGATCTTTGTTAATTTTAGAAATACAAATTCCTTATTCTCCATAGACAGCAATGATCCAGGGAGGTTTAAAGTCCAGAAAATGAAACAAAAAATGTAGTCAAAAAATTCCATGTGACTTCAGTGATTCAACTGTAATCATATGCCGCTCAAAGAATAAGTTTGTGTGCTTAAAAAATGTAAAAATGACTTTGTTCACTTACGTCTTCTGTGTCAGATAAAGTGCAAGTTTACTATGGGCAATGGGACACTGTTGCCCATAGTGTGTTGCCCATAGTAAACCGGCACCCTGACTTGATGCTGGAGAGAAGACAATTACAAACAATGTGGTTTTTACAGTTTTTTGGTACAAAACAGAAACTGATAAACAAAGTTTTTTTTTTTTTTTTATTCTGCACAAACACTTATTCTTGGAACCTCTTATGATAACAATTACAACAAGCTAGTTGCATGGATTTTTTTGGCAATGTTTTTGGTTCCTTTTCTGCACTTTGAATGCTGTGACTATTGCTGTCTATGGAGAGATAGTTCTTAGATTTCATCCAAATATCTTAATTTGTGCTGTGAAGTTGTGAATAAACACAGGTGTCAGGGGATTGGATTTACATGAGTGTGAGTAATTTATTCTAGTGTAGAGAATCAACGGATCCTTCCAGAACTGATCTAGTGACAAACCATATTTTCCTTATTGGTGCCTACATGTCTAAGCTTTGATTTCATTTTTAAAGCAATCCACAAAGCACCCAGCAAAAGGTAATCCACAGGATGACTTGCTAGTTGATCACAAATGCTCGCTAATTAACTTAACCTTCAAACAATAAAAGAGGCTCTAAACTCAACGACCTCTCAAACAGGGATCGCTCAACAAGCCTTTTCGGTTCGCGCCTGCAAACCGCATCTGTGAGAAGAATACACATTTCTCAGGCAGACAAAGAAGCGATAAAAAAAAAAAACATCAAAAGTTAAATGGACATTCAGTAAAACTGTGTTTATTTGAGTAATATATGCTTGTTTTAAAGAGCCTTATTTATGGGTTTTTGAAAATGACCTTCCGTGTAGTGTGTAACAGCTCTGAGTGAAGTGAAATATCCAGCTAAGGCTTAAACCTGTAAGTGTAGTGTTTAAAACTGTTGATTTATCTATAAAAGAGTCGACTCATAGTGCTTCAAATGAGTCGTCTTGATAACGACTCATTAGGTGTTTCGCGGTGACGCAGCTACGAAACACAAGCCCCACCCAGTAGTTGTGTGAGCAAACTCTGGAGATTTGAAACTTGCGGCCCCACCCACTAACACTGAAAAAAAGGCTAGACACACAGACGCCGGTTGAATGAAGTCACGCTGTGCTCAGCTGGATATTATTGAAAGTCTCTACACAAAGATGAAACTATAAAGAGTCAGTGGTTGTGGCTTATTTTTGCAAAAATACCTCAGCATTATAGCCTAGCCTTGTGCAGTTTGAGTGCTCCTTGAAACTACATGCTTACAAAGAAGAATTCATCTGCCATTTGTTAAAGGAAGGATCAGAAAAGACTACTGATGGACGATGTCAGAACATAGATCAGTGCATCATGGATCATGGTTTCTTCCTCCATTTCACAAGTGTAAGTATATGAGATTAAAATTGTTGCTTCGTTTACTCTAGCTTGCAAATTATGTATTAAGTTATGTTTTGTTACTTATAACCATGTGTGTGAAAAAAAAGCAGGAACAGTGTGACGGGCTAGGAGACTCTTGTTGATATCCTCCCCAGTTCTTGGAGTTTTTGCTCAATAAAATAGTTAGTCGTCTGTAATCTCAAGTCTATCGTCTGTATTTACATTCACCCACTGGCAGCCAAAATCCTCGCCTTACACTATGAAGCGTGTATGCACCGTGACTCCTTTTATATTGTTGATTAGCTGCTGGGTATTTTATGTCTTGCGCTGAAGGTTGTCAATGTCGACCAGTCGCAGCAGGCTGTGATCGGTCCAATCAGCGCAGATTAGCTTCTCGCTAAGGAGGGGTTTGGGACTAAATGAATCGCTGGACGATTCATATGGGAGTCGCTGGTATAATTAGGTAAAAAATAAATGCATATTATAAGACCATGTAAGTGTTTTTGACCTTGCATGCATTTTAGACTGTTGTTGGAGACCCTTACAACCAAAATATGACCCTATTTCAAATATGACCCTATAATAGGGGCTCTTTAAGTTTCTGTAGGTTTTAATGTGTACATGTTCCAGGTATTTAACATAACTGTCATGGATCGTTAATGAGTTATAGCCATTAGCGGTGGATGAAATCTACAGAATGTTTGTGAAATATTTTTTATGTTTGGTAATGATTGGAAGCTAGGAAAGATTTAAAAGGCATCTATGATGAAAATCCTCTTTTGTAAGCTGTTTGTGCTGAACTGTGTGTAGGTATATTGTGTAAACTGTCATTTTGGAGAAATAGAAATATAAGTCTCTTTTTTATTTCCTGATGCTAAAATAGGATCCAAATTCTCCCATTTTAAGGCAAACTACAACTTGACATAGGATTGCGGTTTCCCCACCCACCAAATTGATTGACATGTATTAACATGTCTCCGTAGTAACGTGCATAATCATATCAACAAGACAGGTTGTGCTTAACCCTCTGGGGTCGAAGACCGATTATACGCGTTTTGACCTGTTGTGTCGTCAAATTGCTAAAATAAACTTAAATTACACTTTCAGTTTTGATCGTACAGATAAGATCAATACATCAATCGAATCTGTTATGTGTCTACTTCTTGTTGTGTACACTCACAACAACAACAAACGTGTGTGCTTTTGCAAAATAAGGAAAACAAACAGTGTAGGCATTCTGTCTTTTCTCTCTCCGTGAACTGCTTATAGAAACGCGTCAGTAAAATGCGCTGAAACTCCGCGAATACAAAACGCACACAAATGAGACATGTATTTCTAGAAAGCTTAAAGTGTCTACTTTTAAACGCAGCTATGCATGTTGAAAACAAACATTGCTTGATAAATAATCAGTATGAAATCAACGCTATGTCTAGTTTCTCAGTCTGATCTCATTAGTTTTAATGCGACCACGCCCACGAGGCATTGTTATTACAAGCATCTGAAGACGCGAGCAGACGGTGGTCAGAAAAACACATCACTAAAATGAAAGGAAACTCAGCAAATAGTCAACAAAGATTATGATTTCTGATATCTATATAAAGCTTGATATGTCTACTTTTGCATTAACCAATTCAAGTCGAAAACAAATTATCTCTTTTTATGTAATCCGTATAAAAGTAAGGACTGTACGGATTCTCCTATATCGCCTCATTACAGCAGCGTGGTCCCGCCTCTCAGTAAGCGCGCTTCATATGTAAATCCAGATGTGAAACAACAGAGGTAAAGGACCAGTGGCAAAGAGAGCTAAAGTAGACAAGAATTGCTCTGAGTTTGGTCAGTATAATGCGAGTAATGATGGTCTTTGTAACTGATTAGTAAAGTGCCATTTAGGCTATTTGTTAAGTAAAATGTAACATTTAATTGTTATTATTATACGGTTTCAAGCAGTTAAAGTCAAAGTTATTTAATATTTAACTATAATATTTATAAACAGTTATGTGTTGTTTTATTAATGAAAGTTCAAAAATAAACACGTACGTTTATATGGATGTTTTATTTATTATTATTTAATTAAGTTAAGTTATTCCTTAATTTTTACATAAAAGGTCAATTAACTTAGGTAGGCTACTTTATTTGTTAATGTACGAGATCGAGGAACATGTTTGCCAGTAAATAATGTTCTCACCACTTTAAAAAACTAAATAGATAACTTGCGAAAAGGATGCAATAAAAAAATGCAAGCGCTTAATCATTCTTCACAATCGGATTTGTACGTGCAATAAGCCGAGGCTATATTGAGCTGACAAGAACAAGCCCTAAAAAAAAGTCTGGAGAGAGAATTAATATTAGCTAATATTAATGATTATGAACACGAACTGCGTTGTATGATAAACGCCTCACAATGTTGTGATCTTTTCTGAAGAACAGATAATCCATGTTATTGCTGTCTCCCCAGCCAGGTTTTCATCTGCTTTTTTTTCTTCTTCTCGCTATAAACAATAAAGTATCAGCGCCAGACCAGTGGTTTAAATTACATTTTACTCTCCTGATTTCTTTTCTTTTTATTTTAAAAACATAAATGTTTAAAGTTTTGTATTGCATATATAGTTTTTAAAATTATCATTCAGCCTACCTGCAGCGCATATGAGAGGTTGTGTGCTGGGCAAATCCCCTTTACTCATGCTACCTATTTCATTTATGACACTGTAAACTTGACTTGGCAGACTGATCATCTTTAAACTCAAAAGGTATTTTTAACTTGAGACTGCTTCTGCATAATGTGATGTTTCTTATTACAACTGTTAGCGGTGTCAAATTGAAAGCAAACATTAAAAAGGGTTTCGTTTTATCAATTGTATAGTTTATTTTCAATAATAATGTATTTAATAAATTATAATATTGATTATTGTGTAGACTACAGTGTCCAACAAAACATTTTTATTAGGTTACTCTAATAGACCTAATCCCTAACTGAAAAGCGAATGTGAATTTTTTTTTTTTTTTTTTGCGTTTAAAAGACAGGAGTTGATTGAAGCATACATGGCTTTTTTTTCCCTCGTCGTCAATCGCCACTAGCTTGCATGGTTCGGGACCCATGGATCTGCGTATTGATGGATTTGCTCTTCTCAGTTTTTGGACTCTCAGCAGTAAATATTAAAACACACTTTAACACTTAAAAACCCCTACAAAAAGCGTAATCCAAATTAATTCGTTCACCTTTCTCGTGCGGCACGAATCCAAACCTGAACTTGCTGAATCTCGCCTAATGTTATATTCTAACAGATATGTAATACTTGGCAACATAACAGTAATCTGTGTTTCAAAGTGTGTGACGTCCTGTACTACCACCGGTGGCAACTGACAGTCACAGCCCTAGTCTTAAGTATATATATAAAAAATATCGCAATATATATCGCACAGAAAAAAATATCGAAATGTCAATTTTTTCCAATATCTAGCAGCCCTACTGCCTACACTATATTTATAACAGCATAAAATAACAAATGCTTACTGGTTCCAGTGTCTGTTACTTCCACAACTTCCTAACAAGGAAAAGTTTCAGATACGCTAACCCGAAAAGGTCCAATGACTAGCCAGATTTTTTCCCAATTTGATGACCCTGCTGTGAATATGAATGGAGAAACTATGGATCATGTCTGGAGGTAACAACCACCTGAAAATTGATTCTAATTTCAGAACTAGTAACTAGTGGCAACCTGGTTTTCAAAATCTTTACTTTTACTGTTTTTTGGTGCATTCAATTTTGTTGATAAACAAAAGGGCTCTTTTCAGTCTAAGTTAGCCTCACACAGGGCCCCAATACTGTACTGATAATGGCTTCGGTCTGTCTTAAATATTAAATATCAATATTAGTATTGAAATTAATATTGTGTTTTAGTCACTTACTTAAGGTAAGTGCAAATATCAACTTATTTAAAACCGGGTACCAGACAGCTTTGCCTGTCAAAATAATTAACAATCAAATTTAAATTATACAAATTATAAAGGTGTTTATTATCTGACCAAATTTGAAGCATTAGTGTGATTTTACCAACTTGTAGAGCCTCGTATTATCAAAACAAAACATCTTCAATAAAACAAAAAGGAATTTATTAACCAAAAGATGAGTGACACAGTGGCGCAATGGGTAGCACAATCATCTCAGAGCAAGAAGGTTGCTGGTTCGAGCCTTGGCTGGGTCAGTTGGCATTTCTGTGTGGAGTTTGCATGTTCTCCCTGTGATCGCATGGGTTACCTCCGGGTGCTCCGGTTACCCTCACTGTCCAAAGACATGCTGCAGGTGAATTGGGTAGGCTAAATTGCCGTAAATTATGAGTGTATGAGGGTGACAGGCCGGCCGGAATGTGTAAAAAAGTCGTTATCATATGGACAAGTCTAAATGGAGGACTTGTTCCAATAGAGCCGACCCCGCAACAATACAGGACTAAGGGCAAAGAAAAAAAAAGAAGAAAAAAAGAAGAAATCATTTGTTTCCTGGCATAGTAAAGGTGTTAAGAAAATAAATGACTTATACCAGGAGGGAGTTTTCTCTTCATTTCAGCAGCTATTTGAAAAGTTTATTATTTCAAATAACAGCTTTTTTCCATTATCTACAAATTCAAAATTTGGGTGTAAAATGTTCCTTGAGTTTCAGGATTTACTAGAGAAGCCCACAGTTTGGAAAGGGATTTTATCATTACTCTATTGTAAAATTAGGGCACTAATTGATAAATCCTTGATAAAATCTGTGTGGGAAGACGATCTGGGAAGTACAATGTCAGATGCGGATTGGGAATCAGTCTTATGCCGAATTCGCAAGTCCTCTGTTTGTGCAAGACATGGATTTTCAGAGGACAAACCTAAAGCTCTCAAAGCACTTTCAGAATATAGATCCTGCATGTAATCGCTGTAATTCCACCCCAGCCACTCACACACATATGTTTTGGTCTTGTATAAAGCTTAACTGCTTTTGGGACAACTGATTGCCATTTTTGGGATTTTTTCCATGTCATAAAATCTTACAAAGATAAAACTGTTTGCATAGCATTTTTGTGCTCCTGGCCAAACGACACCTAATATTGCTTAGGTGGAAGGATCAGAAACCTCCAACCCCATCACAGTGGATTCGTAGAGTTCAAGTTCAAAGTAGAGTGCATTGTTTGATACAAATTGTACGTTATTTGTTAAACCACATTATTATTTACCCTTTTATTTTTCAGCATTATTTTTATTAATTAATTTATTATTATTATTATTCATTGTATGTGCTGTTGAGCGATTCGGTGGCGCAGTAGGTAGTGCGGTTCCCTCACAGCAAGAAGGTCGCTGGTTCAAGCTTCGCCTGGGTCAGTTGGCATTTCTGTGTGAAGTTTGCATGTTTTCTTTGCATTCCCATACGTTTACTCTGGGTGCTCCGGTTTAGGTGAATCGGGTAGGCAAAATTGTCTGTAGTGTATGTGTGTGAATGAGTGTGTATGGATGTTTCCCAGAGATGGGTTGCAGCTGAAAGGGCATCTGCTGCGTAAAAAACATATGGTGGATAAGTTGGCAGTTCATTCCACAGGGGTGAGCCCTAATTAATAAAGGGACTAGGCCAAAAAGAAAATGAATAAAATAATGTATGTGCTGTTGAAACTATCTATACTTTTTAAAAAATATTATTGTTTTTTTTTCTTTTTTACTGTAATTTGTCATAAAAATTATTATTAAAAAAAAAAAAAAAGAAATGTAGCTTGGAGGCTACTCTGTCAAAAAGTGCATAGGTGGCTCTGTCGAGCTATTTTGCCACTCTCATTTCTGAAACCTAAAACCAAAGTTGGAAAGAGTAATAAAATCTTCTACTCAAGTTAAAGTATTGTTTCTTTCAAAAATTTCTACTTAAGTAAAAGTAAAGTTACATGTCTATAAATCTACTCAAGTAAAAGTAAAAATTATCTCATTAAAAACTTATGAGTAAAGAGTGACTATTTCACAAAAGGGACGAGATGATATAAATCTCCAATTAGATGTTTATGCAGCTTTAAAAAAATAAAGACCAATAACAAAAAATAAATAATTATTTAAAATATTTTACAGATTATCCTATTTAACAATTTAAACATGTTAGGTAAATTATGCATACATTTTAACATCTAATCCTGGTGCTAATGAACATTAGCAATGTCACTAACGCAGTGGGGCAAGTTACTTCCATAATGTAATATATGATAGTGCTTTTATAGTTACCATTGCTTTTTTGTTTGTTTGTTTTTTGGTAATTAGTTACAATATTAATGTCTCTGAATACTTCTGTGGTTATTTTGGTTGAAGTAACCTAAAAGTTATACAAAAGTAGTGTAACACATTTGGGGTGACCAAAACGAGAGATGGGTCTGAAATACAGGAGACTCCTGGGAAAAACGGGAGTGTTAGCAGGTATGGTGAAATGGTTTCTGGGCCCGATTTTTTTTTCTTTTTCCATTGCATTATTTTATATTTTTATGTTTTACTCAGTAACGGATATGATTTAAATGTAGTGAAGTACACTACTTTAGGCAGATCATACTTTTTTAAACACTACTCTTAAAAGTACAAATTCACCAAAAACTATTTAACGGTGCAGTATGTGATCTGCCAAAATGCTAACCGCTTAGCATATTATCTTTGGACGGCGGGGAGGGACTGTGATTCGAAGCCACGCCTCCTGAAATTGCGAACGTGTGCACCGAGTCGCAACAGGAGACAACCCACTAGTTCATGTAATTTGCCAGTTAATTAGTGTTTGACCAGCAACATGCAGGAATTACATTCATTACTAAGCTATACTTGCATGCTATTTCACAGCGAATATTCAGAGTAGCATGGTAATATTCACCAGTGTGGGGGCTCTGTGTCTCCCGGGGTGGGCGTTCCTCAGTGTCTGAGGGCATTGGGGGCCCCACCCCCTCTGCGGGGTGGTCAAAGAACAACCAGAGGCCAGTCTCGAGAGGCTGGTACCCCTAGCACATTTTTTGGCAGCAAGGAAACACCTGCCGATGGTGTCCCAGTGGGTCCTGTTCACAGTGGAACATGGCTACAAAATACAGTTTTGTGCACGCCCACCTTGCTTTAACGGTATTGCACCCACCATAGTGAAGCCAGAACAGGCTCTGGTTATGGAACAGGAAGTACTGGCCTTATTAAAAAAAGGCGCAATAGAGCGTGTTCTCCCACTCGACAGAGAGTCAGGGTTTTACAGCCTGTATTTTATAGTTCCCAAAAAGGATGGGGGATTGCGTCCCATATTAGATCTGAGAAATCTAAATCGGTCCGTCGGGGCCCTCAGGTTCAGGATGTTAACCATCAAAAACGTGGTGTCACAAATTCAGTCCAAGGACTGGTTCGTGACGGTAGACCTGAAAGACGCATACTTCCATATTTCCATCCTTCCCCAACACAGGAAATACCTGAGGTTCGCTTTCGGGGGCGAAGCGTTCCAGTATCGGGTTCTTCCATTCGGCCTAGCTCTGTCACCTCGAACCTTCACCAAAATAGTCGAAGCGGCACTAGCTCCACTTCGTATGCAGGGTATACGTATCCTAAACTACATAGACGATTGGCTAATTCTAGCTCAGACACACGATATGGCAGTTCGGCATCGAGATGTCGTTTTCACCCATATCAGAAGGTTGGGGTTTCGGTTGAACACCGCAAAAAGTGTGCTTGTTCCAGCCAGGACGACCATTTTTTTAGGTGTGCTATGGGACTCCATGACTATGCGAGCACGTCTGTCCCCGCCATGAATCGCTTCAATTCAGTCAGCCGTACACATAGTCAAACTAGGCCAGTTCATCACTGTGAAACACTTTTCAGAGGTTGTTGGGTCTCATGGCAGCAGCAGCCAGCGTGATTCCGTTCGGTCTGCTGTACATGAGACCCCTGCAGTGGTGGCTCAAATCCAGGGGGTTTTGCCTCAAGGGGAATCCTTTCCGCATGATCAAGGTCTCGCGGCGCTGCCTTCGAGCCTTAAGTATGTGGAAAATGCCCTGGTTCCTGTCCCAGGGCCCAGTGTTGGGGGCTGTCTGTCATCGCGTCATGCTTATGACAGATGCTTCTCTAACAGGCTGGGGAGCAACGGGCTTAATCCGCATGAACAAGATCTCGCGGCGCTGCCTTCGAGCCTTAAGTATGTGGAAAATGCCCTGGTTCCTGTCCCAGGGCCCAGTGTTGGGGGCTGTCTGTCATCGCGTCATGCTTATGACAGATGCTTCTCTAACGGGCTGGGGAGCAACCCTGAGGGGGCTCTCTTTTCAGCTTCGTGCAGAGAACACCAGCTGAACCCAGTCAGCTGTCAGGTAGCCCCAGTGCTAGAATTTCTCCAAGATCGCCTGTCTGCTGGGTTAGCTGCATCCACTCTGAGAGTGTACGTGTCAGCTATAGCGGCCTACCGTTCTCCCCTAGATGACGAGTCACTAGGACAGGATCCGCTAATTCGTCGCTTCCTTCGTGGAGCCATAAGGCTAAGGCCTGTCAGCACACACAGGGTACCGACATGGGATTTAACATTGGTGCTCGAGGGGATCTCTGTTCCCCCATTTGAGCCACTGCAGGAGGCGTCAGATAAGTTTCTGACACTAAAAACAGCTTTCTTATTAGCTATGTCTTCCTTAAAAAGGGTTGGTGACCTCCAGGCTTTGTCGGTTGCACCTTCATTTCTGGAGTTTGCTCCAGGCATGTCCAAAGCCTTTCTTTATCCCAGACCGGGGTACGTGCCTAAGGTGCCCACTCATGTGGCGAGACCTGCTACAGGCCTTTCACCTGCCCCCATTTCAGTCGTCGGACCAAGAGAAGTTAAACTTACTCTGCCCAGTTAGAGCTCTGAATACATATGTTAACCAGGTTATCAACTGGAGAAAGAGTGAACAGTTACTGGTCTGCTTCGGACCCTCAAAAAGGGGCAGTCCGGTGAATAAGCAGACAATAAGTAATTGGATAGTTGAGACTATCTCAATTACCTATCAGGCTGCTGGACGCCCTGCACCTAAATTTGTTAAGGCCCACTCCACAAGGGCTGTAGGGGCCTCCAAAGCTTCTATTTCGGGCTCAGCCCTTTCTGACATTTGTTTGGCGGCAGGATGGTCGACTCCACATACATTTGTGCATCACTATCAACTCGATGTAGACCCCTCACCAGGGTCCTCTATTCTCACTGCGTAGTTTGCGTTCACAGTCAGCAGTGAGTCTGGCCTAGTGGGTATTGCGTTCCCCTAGCGTTCTGGTTAGACGCAGTGTTGAACTTCCCTAGATGGGGAACGTCTCGGGTTACGTATGTAACCATAGTTCCCCGAGAGGGAACGAGACACTGCGTATTCCGCCATACTCTCTTCTGCCTGTTACTTCTTTCAAGCAAATTCAAAGTTGATACTGAATGCTCAGTACAGGCTTTTATACTCTCTGGTCTGACGACACCTGCTTAATTACATTAGATTGATTTCACATGTGCTTCAAGACACGTATAAAAGAGGTGTTCCCCTAGCGTTATGGTTAGACGCAGTGTCTCGTTCCCTCTAGGGGAACTATGGTTACATACGTAACCCGAGACGTTTTTGTACCTTCAGTGTCTACAATTTTGTTCCTTGGGGGTACAAAATTGTCCCTTAAAGGGTACAAATGTAGAAGGTACAATTTTGAACCTTTAAATAGAGGTACAAATTTGTACCCTTAAGGGTACCACCCCAGTAACGGGCCATTTGTACCCTAAAAGGTACAATTTTGTACCTTTTTTTCTGAGAGTGTAGGATAGCTGGATCCGACACGGACTCCATATGGCTGGAATATCCATAACGTCGATCCATGCCGGCAGTGCCCAGCTGCCGGGCCTCCACCACCTCCACACCAATCTCTAGATTACACATGGGCAAAACACCGTCACCAAACCCCGGCACGTAACCAAACTGCTGCGCTCTTGGACCCTCAGCATGCCATTGGGAGGAAATGGGATTTGATATAAAATCCGAAAAATTCTCTGGTTTTGCGTAGTGAGGACCAGGGCAGGGATGAATGTCTCCCGATAACAACAGACATATCATGATAATTAACCCTAAAGCTTCATTTTGATAAAGTTGAGTTGATGACTTTGTTTGGGACTTTACTCGATTGTGCAAAGATGGAAAAATAGCGCTGTTAACTGATGTTTTGTTGTTTAACTAAATAAAAATCTACATTATCGATGCTGTCAAAGGTGCCTTATAAAACTGAAAATAGTCACATCAATCTTTCGCCAGGAGATGGTGGCTGAACTACACATCTGTGCATATAACCCATTCATAACACAACACAATAAGTGTTGTAAGCTTAGCCTGACTTAAAAAGTTTTAAAACAGAACATAATCTGTCTAACAGTAATACTTCAGCTATGGTGTCGTCCTTCCTCCATCGTGCAAAAGTAACTCCAATATTGATGCAGGATAAATATTAAAAGTTTTAAAGAGCCCATATAACTGGTTTTTGAAAATGCCCTTCCATGTAGTGTGTAACACAGCTCTAAGTGAAGTGAAATGAAGTATCTAGCTAAGGCTTAAATCTGTAAGTGTACAGTGTTTAAAACTGTTGATTAATCTCTAAAAGAGTCAACTCATAATGCTTCGAACGAGTCTTCTTGATAACGAATCATTAGGTCGCCATGATGTGACAACGAAACCAAGTAGTTGCGTGCGCAAACCCTGGAGATTTGAAACCTGCGGCCCCACCCTCTAACACAGAAAAAGCCACACACACAAACACGCCGGTCAAATGAAGGCGCAATGTGCAGATGGATATTATTGAGTCTCTACCCAAAGATGAAACCTCAGCATTAGAGCTCTGCCTTGAGCAGTTTGAGTGCTTCTGGAAACTACATGCTACAAAGAAGACTTCATCGGCCGTTTGTTAAAGGAAGGATCAGTAAAGACTACTGGATGGACTATGTCAGAACCTGGATCGGTTTCTTCCTCCATTTCTCAAGTGTAAGTACGTGCGATTAAAGCTGTTGCCTCGTTTATTCTAGCTTGCAAATGTATTTAGTTGTGATTTGTTACTTATAACCACGTGTACTGTATTAAGTTAACTCGCTATATTCTCATATTGCGTGTAAAGACACATCAAAAACGCGACGCGTGGCGCTTTATTTACGGACCTCCGTGGAGGAGGGTAATGTGTGTGTGTGTGTGAGCGTGCGTGCGGTGTCATACGAGGAGGAGGGTAATGTGTGTGTGTGCGCGCTGTGTCCTCCTTGCAGTGTGTGTGTGTGTGTGTGAAAAGAGCAGAGTGTGACAAGCTAGGAGATCTCCTCGCCAGTTCTTGGAGTTTTTGCTCAATAAAATAGTTAGTCGTCTGTATTTTCAAGTCCATCGTCTGTATTTACATTCATCCACTGGCAGCCAAAATCCACACCTTACACTATGAAGCTGTAAGAATTGAAATATTGCAAATATTCTGATATCTTTGACAATTCAAAACATGAGCTGAAGACAGGGCCAATGGACTCCACAACCCACCAGGGGGGAATGCGTGAAAAACCAGTTCCTGCTGCATTTGCATCTGACTATGCTGAGACTCAGCTTCATCCCCCCAAGTCACACATATGGTCATTTCAATGTTTCAATGTTTTAGACTAACCAAACTGACTTTAACTATCATGTTTGATATCATTTGAAATGTCTCAGTGCGATTGGTACAATGGTCTCATTCTCTCAGAAATAGACATAATCAGAACAATAAATATATAACTTCAGGCATCTTTTGAACCACTTAGAGGGGTGTGCCACTAAGTGTGAATGCCTTTTGTTCACACCCCCTTCCTTGAGGGAATTCTTGGATTATTTAAGGTAAGGTCTAAGAAAAACTCAGCGCGATTCTGCCTAACCAGATCAGCCCATAACATGGCTTGTTCCATGTTATGTATATTTCAAAGTCAGGAATGTATCTTTTTCATCTTGGATTTATCTTTGATAATTTGATGTTTTGTATTGATCATTTATGAATTGACTGATTGAATTGGCATAATACATTTACCTGACTAATAAATTATAATGTTTGACCATATTTTGCTCACTCTGTAATTATTAATTCAAGTAGATTACGCTGTATCCTTGTTTCCGCACGTCTTGCGTCAGGTCAGTAGACGGACTAAAATCCAATTGAGATGGAGCATTGGCACACTAATTGTGTTTTAGCGATCCGGCTGACTCTTGATATTGATTCATGTGTACTTAGGTGGAAAGGGCGATAACTTCCGTCTAGGTCAACAAGGTGTTGCACGACTAACCTAGATTGGGTACCCAACCTTTGTTTGAAGGTAATATTATTCTAAATTAAGTTCATATGGGAAACCATGGGCTTGGTGAAAACCAAAGTTACTATAGAGTCCAGTAGTCGGGTACATTTATATTAATGCCCTAACCTCTAATTAGAAATGATGATTGTCTTAACTCAAAGGTGTACATCTAAGCTGGACTAACTAAAGTATTTTAGAACGAGCGCGCTGGTAGCGGCCATCTAAAGTATTAGTCAATTTACCTCTGTTTAATATTCAAGACTGACCGGAGTGTGACCGTGAGGGACGCCTTCGGCCGAGGCGATTTCTCTGAGCGACATGAGCACCCGAATGAACGGATGTAATAGTTACTAGTGAAGACAAACGGTTCAAACATTTATCTAAATTACATATTGATATAATCTTCTTAATGTTTTATAATTGGAGTCAGATAAAACGAGGATAAATATATTAATATTCTAAACCACCTCATATTAAAATTGGAGTCAGATATGAGTTAAGTTTAATATAAATCAACATTGTGCACTGGAAAGACCGAACATGCAGTGAACCTTCATCCACCAGTGGACACCGGCATTGGGCCAACTGGGTGGACCTTACAAAGCGTGTATCCACTGTGACTATTATATTGTTGATTAGGCACTGAAGGCAGTCAGTGTCGACCAATCGCAACAGACTGTCATCGGTCCAATCAGCGCAGATTAGCTTCACACTAAGGAGGGGTTTGGGAACAAATGAATCACTGAACGATTCATATGGGATTCGCTGGGATAATTAGGTAAAAATAAATGCAGATTACAAGATAATAAAAATGTTTTTTGACCTTACATGCATATTAGACTGTTATTGGAGACCCTTACAACCAAAATATGACCCTATTTCATGTATAATATGGACTCTTTAATTCAACATTTTATTTCACCATGTCTGTGATTGTCTCACAAACGCGCGGTGCTCATGCAGGCGGGCATGCACGAATGGCAGATATGAGTGAACAAATGCGCAGAAGTCCGAATCTACATTTGCTGACAGACAGTTTGAGCTACTTATAAGAATTTTGGGAGATGTCGGCCTGACAATATTTAATTGGATGAACATTTTTTAGTTTTGTGCCTTACCCTGAATATAAAATTACATATAAATACATTTAGATCATTTACTTTAATCATTACTATTAGACTGGGAAGAGACTTTGAACCAGCACAACAAAAATTGTTTCTGAAGACAATCACGTACTGCTCCTTTAAGTACAGTAACGTGAATAAATTTAATTTGTTACTTTCCACCCTTGCCTAAAACAAACACAAATTTTAACTACTTCTGGTGTGTGCACAACATTTTGTGAGTTTTTGAGCATGTTTAGCCCCTTAAAATTATGATTCTTTCTAGAGAAGATGATTTAAAGCTGCAAGCAGCAATGAAAAGCACATCGCACCCAGGCTCACCACCCCCCTGTGGCCTTAGGATGACAGAAGATAGGACAATAATAATTTGATAAATATTGAAAAATCCTGAGAAAATCACTGATTTGTGCCAAACTTCCTTTGTCAGTAGGTGGTTTTAAGACTGTAACTGTGTATTGGCATGCAGATGACTTTAAAAAAAAGAATCTTATCTAACATGTAAATTTTCAGGCAGATAAGACATTGTGTGGTTATTGCAGAGTTCAGACTGCATGATTTTAGGCCCGATTTTGCCTCGCTCACAGGTTTTGAGTAAATCGCAGACAAATGCCTGAAATCACAGGCAAATCGGTGTTCGTTCACACGAGTAGCAATCACACAATGTGAACTATCAAAGACGCAATCTGGTAGAATTGCCCCTGAGTCACAGATGCCTGTGAGATATTTGACATGCTAAATATCTGGAACTGTCGGCGATTCAAATCATGCTGTGTGAAATGAGGTTTGACTAAAAATAACTTTGATCGCCAACAGCTGAGAGAGCAGGATTCACTTGTGTGTGTACGTCAAGCGGCAACCTCCCGCTCTCCCTCAGGAAGCTAATACGGAAGTAACTGAAACTGCAATTCATCGACTCACCTTTGGCACTGACTCTAGGAAATCCAGATTTCTGACTGCCTTGGTAAACTTTACAGCTATTAAAAACAAGTTTACAGCCTGGTATAAAAAGATGGTTTTGGTGCATATAGCTATGATTACCTTTCATGACAACTGTGAGGGAGTGAATTTTTTATAAAACTCATCTGTTTAGATTTTATTAAGTTTGCATAATTAAGAGCATGGCAGATTGAGTGACAGCTAGGTCTCGCTGCTCGCTGTCTCATCACCTCAGATGATTCTGGCTGATTAGCTGCTGAGCTTGGCATATACATCGTATTTTTTGTTTTGGTTATTGTTTCTTTACACAGTAAATTGCCTTTTGGGATTATTTTCTAAAATTATCAGATAATATGGCATGCTGTGTGCATTTAATTGTGCTCAAAAACCGTTCAAGTTGCCTCCATTTCTGAGATGAGTAGAGTTACATTCTTATCCCATCTCTATAAATGTATTTGTTTTATTTTAGATTATTTATAATTTTCTTTAGACTTGTAATGCAATCCAAAATCTAACAGATTGATTAACTGTAGGCTATAAAACATCTGAAACGTTTTCATACAGTTTTATGCCTGGGTTTCATCAATAGCCATGCATTTACTAACACAGACTATAAAAAAGTCTGTTTAAAAGTCTAAACATTTTAGTAGCCTCATTTCTATTGTCAGCTCAGTAAGAGCCAGGGCTTTTATTGGGCCAGGCCAATTGCCTGGGAGGTTGAGTAGTGAGGCCGAAATCATGTCGTGTTTCCACTGTCAGGCTAGTAGCTCGCAGCGCATCACGCAAACCCTGCCCCAGAACGTCCCCCGAATCAAACGTCACACAACCAATCAGGCAAATTAAGCACACCATTGCATCATCACGAAACAAGTAAAATTAGGACAACCGAAATAAAGAAATGACATGTCTATACACACATGCCTACATATTTCCATTCATTATTTTTATACACACACCAACCAACTGTCGGCATTGTGCATCGCGTGGTCTCGTGACGGAGGGACCCAGCACAGTGAGCGCACCATCCATAATATAAAACCACAGAAATTCTCCGGTATATTTTATAACATCTTCGTTTTGATTGACGTCGTCAAATATTCAGCCCAAATGCTCCAGAGAGACCTAAAACATATTAATATTTCCCTAGGCTTTATGACACTTCATAGGTAATTCCCCTTTATTTAAGGATGTTGCATATTATTCAGTAATCTTAAATAAAGGAAAGTGTTACGGGTAGTAAAATTTAGCCTATTCCTCTCAGCAGCTATTCACTAATAAAGCTCTATATGTATTTTACATTTTACCACATCATATAAAACATAAACACTTCAGGACACAGAACACATTTTGTATTTGCAGTTTTCCCTGATGCGTTGTCAGGGTATTGCCCTTTGTTACTTTAGCTTTTCTTGTAATTCCCTTTTATGTCCACTAGATGTCATTTCATTCTTTTCCTTTTGGTATCCTTAATAATTGTCATCGATTTCACATGTGCCTTGTTTAGTTTCTTATATTTAAGTAGTCTCAGTTTCATCTGTGCTTTGCTCAGTTATTGTGGCTTCAGGCCTGTCAACCACTGTGCGTTATTCCTTTGTAAAGCCTCTTAGTTATTATGCTAAGCTCTTCAATGATTTGTATGTTTGGAGCTTTTTTTTTTTTTTTTAAGTTAAACTGTTCTGGAGTTTTTTTGCATTATTTGAGTTTTGTATTTTTGGATTTTGGAACACTCTATTTTTGCCTTAATTTACTTTTATCTCATATTGAAGATTTCATGTTTATAATAAATTTCCACTAAGAAGCAAGTTGCCTTTTGTTGTTTGGGTTCATCATCTCCCAATAGCTCAGTAGAAATGTGACTCACCTCCCATGCCAGAGACCTGGGGGTTGTTCCATTAACCAAGCTTGCAGAAAAAGCCAGGCATATTTTGGTAAGTCAGGTTTATTAATGGCGGATTCGGTTTCATAAATCAAATTTACGATAGTTCAAACTTAGGCCCTGTTTACACTAATGTGTTTTAGTTTGAAAACGCATAAGTTTTGCTATGGTTACGCCAACCGTCCACACTATATCGGAGTATTTGAGCGCCGAAAACAGATCGTTTCGAAAACGCTAGAGAGGCCGTTTTCATTCTGAAACGCTGCTGCTCCGTCTCAGTGTAGATGAGCAAAAACGGAGACATCTGAAAACGGAGGCGGGGCTGTAGACATTCGCCTCTCTGATTGGGGCTTTTCCTCAATATTAAGTAGCCTAACACACACAGGTCAGTTCTGCATTCTCTCTTTGTAAGTTCAGACTTCTCAAGTTTGATCAAGGCTGCAGTCTCTTCTTCTCAGTTTGAAATGGAAAACAGACTATACCGAGGACACGGGTAAATCTTTAAAGGGAACAGTGTACTTTATAACTTCATTCACATCACCCTGGCTATGTTGTTTCACTTTCTCAACAATAAAATGTAAACATGATTTAAGCAACTGCCTATTTTCATTTTAATATTAGCAACTTAGACAGCAGAAATGTTTAGGCGTCGTGCTGCATATATGAGCGTCATCTTCACTGTGTGGATATTTATAACAAAACGGAGCCTATAACAACTGCCTCCTTTCAATTTCAGTGAAAATACGAAACATACCCTCTCTTTTGCTGAATATCAGTTTTAATAATCAATAATGGCCATTATAAAAGTATAACATACAATAAGTTCATACATTATAGGAAATAAAGGCAAGCGATCAGTCAATATACAGAATGTAGGCAACGTGGTTACATTAATCATTAACTTATCTTTGCGCTTAGCCAAAACACGTTACTTGAGAACAAGTAATAGATTCCAATGACCAAAGTCAGGGAATATGTCGTTAGATAAAGACAACAAGATGAATGAAATATCCCGTTAAATAAATATAGTGAGATTAGATCTAGTGGGAGATGCTTGATGAGAAGTCCAACTAGCACAGCTCTCATCTGGGTAGATGGGCTGCAGCGCTTGCCCGAGAGTGTCTGTGTGGTCACGTGATGTGCGTTTTCAGCATTTTGGTGTGGACGGAGAGCTGTTCAGAAACGCTGGGTAAAACGCGAGTGTGGAAGCGGATCGTTTTAATTCTAAAACGCCGTTTTAAAAATAAAACACACTAGTGTAAACGGGGCCTTAGTTACCCTGGCAACTTATGCTGGGAAACTAGCCTGGTCTGGGGTAGGCTAACTCTCAGGCTAAGTCTTAAGTTCAAGCCTAATCAAAGTAATGTTAACATTCACCTGCCATAATCTGATGCCTTTTTTAATTCACTTAACCTCGTAATAATTATTAAAACTTTACAGTCACTTAATAGCAAATATTATATAATAGTATATATATATATACTTTGCATTGGTACTAAATTATCTAATGTATATGCACAAATATATTATTGTAAAGCATCCTGTAGAAAATATTAATTTAAAAGAGAGATCTGTGAGGGGTGTACTTAGCTCTCTCTCTCTCATTTATATATATATATATATATATATATATATATATATGTGTGTGTGTGTGTGTGTGTGTGTGTGTGTGTGTATATATATATATATATATATATATATATATATATATATACACGCCTTTCCAGCTGCATCCTATCACTGGGAAACATCTATACACACTCATTTACATTCCTACACTATGGCCAATTTAGCATATTCATTTCACCTAAAGCACATGCAGCATGTCTTTGGATTTGGGGTAAAACGGAGCACCTGGAGAAAACCCACGCAAGCACAAGGGTCAGAAAGACACTGACTATTGTAAAGAAGAAGACTACATTTCTTAAATAATGACTTTAAAGCTATAAAATGAGTGGAATAATCAGGAGATGATCCGTGCTGAGCAGCAGCCTCACTTTAATGTAAAGATATTTTCCCACAGGCCACGGAAAACAAGTGGCAAAGGGAAAGCAATGATTTGCTGCAGATTCAGGAGCAAATTAAAATCCCACTGCTTGTGCTACCACAGCTCTTTGTTTATTTTAAACCTATGTGCATACATTTAGAACATTTTGTATGTTACAGTGAGCCTGCAATGCATTAAAACTTTTTCCTTGCAAGCAACAATTGGAAGTGCAAATTATCTCTCTCTCTCTTACGCACATGCGCCAGTCAAACCCAATTGCTATGTATTATAACAAACGTTCGAGGTTACTAAAGTAACCCTTCGTTCCCCGAGGAGGGGAACGGAAGCACTATAAGTGGATTTGATTGTAAAATCCACGCATTGGGAGGTTCGGTTCAGAAGCTACTCGTCTGAAAGAGTATTGAACGGGCCAATTAAGAATGAATTGGCAGCGCAAGCCTGCGCAGGTGAGCGGCATAAGCAATCAACTGAGTATATAAGCTCACCTGGCGCAGCAGACGCTATCCTTTTTAAGCTGAAGAGACTTTCAACAGCTAAGGGACAGTCATTATGGCGACGGAGTATAGTGCTTCCGTTCCCCTCCTCGGGGAACGAAGGGTTACTTTAGTAACCTCGAACGTTCCCCTTCGGGGGGAACTTCAGCACTATAAGTGGATTTGATTGTAAAATCCACGCATTGGGAGCCCATTGAAAGCGCCACAATGACTGCACCTTACCAACACCCCCGATGAGGAGATAGTCAAGCAAGCGTGACGCACCCACATCATGGGGGGCGCGGTCCTCCAACGTGTCCCTGGCCCTAATTTATCCTACTTCAACAGAAGTTTTACGGATTTATATATATTTTTTGGGAAGTCGTGAGCATCTAGATAATTTTAGGAAAATACGACAGTACGTTGGGAAGCGTGCAATCCCGATAGGGAGGACGCTGCGGAGGCCATCCGTTACCCAAGGGGGGATAGATGGCAGAATTTACATATGGACTAGCCCTAAAAGGGGGAGTACGCATAGCAAAAGAGTGGTTAGCGGGGAGGGAAGACACGGGTCCGCCCGGGGGGGGGACTTAACCGTGGCTGAATAAGCATATGGGATCACCTAGTGGGGACCACGCATAGCAGGCACCTTTACCCAAAACGCGGGCTGACCAGCGGGCAGACCTACAACGTAGTGGGCCAGCAAGTGACTCCTCCGCTGAGTCAGTGCTGGGGGCCACGGAGGAATCTGCAGGGCTCACCTGACGGGGAACTTTACTGACAGATAAAAAGGCGCACGTATCTCCGTGTTAGGGAAAATGGCGCAGCAAGCGTGTTTCAACACCCTACCGAATTGTTTCCTCAATCACCAAGGGTTACCTAATACCCTTGAGGAAACCGGCTCCACTCGCAGATTGTAAAACCTTGCAAATGTGTTGGGTGTCACCCAGCCCGCAGCTCTACAGATGTCTGTTAGAGGGGCGCCGCGTGCGCGCGCTCGAGAGGATGCGAAGCTCCGAGTGGAGTGCGCACGCGCTCTCGGGGGACGCGGCTCATCTCGGCTCTGATAATGAAAGAAAGGCATCCACAATCTAGTGGGAACTTATTTCGGTACGGCACTTCCCTGCTGCCGACCGCTATAACAGACGAAGAGCTGCTCAGATGATCTAAACTCTGAGTGCGGTCCGGATAATACGCAAAACGCGAACTGGACAATAAGAAGGGCTGGGTCTGCCTCCTCCGAGGGCAGCGCTTGCAGGCTCACTACCTCGTATTAAAACGGAGTGGTAGGAACCTTGGGCACATATCGCGGGCGGGGTCTCATACGTGAGAGAAGCCAGCCCAATTACAGGCACGAGTCACTGACCGAAAAATGCCTCCGGGTCCCCGACCCTCTAATCGATATCAACGCGACCAGCAGAGCTGTCTTCAGGGACAGAAATATACTGAGTCGAGGATCGAAGGGATCTGACGCGGCTTGTGTAGCGAGGGCGAGATCCTAAGAGGGCATGAGAGGGGACGGGGTGGATTAATTCGCTTAACGCCCCTGAGGAACCGGATGATGAGGTTATGCGTTCCCACGGTGCTGCCAGCCACCGCGTTATGAGAGCGGAGATGGCAGCCACGTAACCTTGAGTGTGGAGGGCGACAGCCTGCTCTCCAACTTCTCTCGGCGTAAAGAAAGCACAACGCTGATCTGGCAAATTACGGGGGTCTTCTCAGCGAGAGACACACCATTCAGTGAATAGACTCCACGTCAGGGCATAGGCGCGCTCGGGGAGGGGGCTCTAGCCCGAGTGACGGTATTAGCCACCGCAATCGGAGGTTACCTAAGTCTTCCTCGCGTCTAAAAATCTCTTCAAAGATCGGCGAGGGTGCCAGGTGGTGCCCTGTCCCTGAGAGAGTAGGTGCTCTCTCGAAGGGACTGCCAGGGGAGGGCTATCGCGAGGGAGAGCTCTGACATCCAGGTCCGGTTGAGCCAGAGGGGCGCAACCAGCAACCTGTTTCTCGTCCTCCCTGACCTTGCACAGTAACTGCGCGAGCAGGCTCACTGGGAGAAACGCGTATTTGCGCGTGCCCCGAGGCCAGCTGTAAGCCAGTGCATCCGTGCCGAGAGCACTCGGTCAGGGAAAGAACAACTGGCAATGAGCGATCTCGGGGGAAGCAACAGATCGATCTGGGCTTCCCCAAATCGCGCCCATATCAGCTGAACAGACTCGGGGTGGAGTCTCCATTCTCCAGGACGCAAGGCTGCCGTGAGAGCGCATCGGCTGCACGGTTGAGCTTGCCTGAATATGAATGGCGTGCAGCGATTTCAGCCGCGGATGACTCCAGAGGAGCAGACGGCGGGCGAGCTGAGACATGCGGCGAGAGCGCATACCCCCTATACGGCTGATATACGCCACCGCCGCCGTACTGTCTGTCCTGACCAGCACGTGTTGCCGCTCCAGCACCGGAAAAAAACGGTGGAGAGCGAGGAACACTGCCAACAGCTCCAGGCGATATGCCAATGCAACTGGGTACCTTTCCACAGGTCCGCAGCCGCATGCCCGCAACGCACAGCCCCCCAGCCCGTGTTGGAAGTGTCTGCTGAAACGACAACAAGACTGGACGCCTGTTCTAGAGACACCCAGGCCTGTAGGAACGAGGGGTCGCTCCAAGGGCTGAGGGCGCGGCGACACAGCGCAGTAACAGAGACTCGGTGTGCGCGCGCGTGCCATGCGCGTCTGGGGACTCGATCGTGAAGCCAGTGCTGAAGTGGTCTCATATAGAATAATCCGAGCGGCATGAAGCGGCTGCGGATGCCATATGCCCCAGGAGCCTCTGAAATAGTTTCAGTGGGACCACTATTTTACTGTCGAGCTCTCTCAGACAGTACAGCATCAGCTGAGCGCGCTCTCCGGAGAGGCGCGCTGCCATGGTGACCGAGTCCAGCTCCAGCCTGAGAGAAGAGATCCTCTGCACGGGGGCGAGTTTGCTCTTTTCTCGGTTGACCTGAAACCCCCACAGGTGGAAGTGCCAGAGCACTTTGTCTCTGTGCATAATCAACTGCTCCGAGAGAGGGCAAAAATCAGCCAGTCGTAAAGAAATTGAGTATGCAGATGCCCGCGAGCCGAAGGGGCGCTGAGGCACCCTCCGCGGGCTTGGTGAGGACCCGCGGAGACAGAGAGAGCCCGAAGGGGAGGGCTTTGTATTGCCAAGCTCGACCTTCAAACGCAAACCGCAGAAACTGTCGGTGGCGAGGAAGAGTGGAGACATGGAAATACGCGTCCATCAGGTCTAATGCTGCAGACCAACCCAGAGGACGAACGCACCGGAGGATGCGCTTCTGCGTGAGCATTCTGAACGGCAGCTTGTGCAGGCAGCGGTTCAAAACGCGCAGATCTAGGATTGGCCGTGACCCACCGCTCTTTTTGGGCACGATGAAGCGTGGGCTGTAAAACCCGCTCTCCATCTCGGCTGGAGGGAGCGGCTCGATTGCATCCTTCGCCAGGAGGACAGCAATCTCCTCTCGCAAGACAGGGGCGGACAGGGGGCTGACCCTGGTGAATACACACCCGTGACTGGGGGGCCGTTTCGCGAACTGAATCGCATAGCCGAGTCTGATTGTGCGTATGAGCCACCGCGAAGAGCTGGCCCGCGCTAACCAGGCAGGCAGAGCTCTCGCTAATGGACTCATCGCTACAATCGCTGACGTACCAGCAGTGGGGCAGCGCGGAGTGGGTATGCTGATCCGGGAAGCTCGCGGGTCCCACGGAAAAGCTGGAGGTGAGATATTTGCTCTCACTCCAAACCCGAGCTCCGGAGGGGAGGCTCGAGGGGTGGGAGAAAGGAGACCGTCCACCCAGCGCTCGTGAGCCACTGGCGAAACGCACCGAATCTGCAAGCGAGAAAGCATAGCGTCCCAGACTGGCAGATTTCGGGCTGTCACATCTGGGGAAGTGAAAAGTGCCCTTTCATAATGTTTTCATGGCAGTAAAAAGTGCCGTTGGAAATGGGGCCCCGCCCTCCCGCGGGGAAAGAGCAAGTTCCCTTTTCTCCAGATGGCCTGTCCCAGGGGCGCTTCGCGGTCCGTTGCCGGACTTAGCGGCGTTCTGGGCAGGGGGGCTGCCTGCTTCCGAGGTGCCCGACGCGCTCGCTTCGCCGGAGGCGTGTGCGGGGGCGGAGCAGCTCTCGTAGGCGGGCGCCTTCGGCGAGGAGCAGGTATGAATGGCACGGCGGGCGGAGCGGGCTACGGACCGCCGATAAGACATCACCCACCAACTGCTCTCTCACCGCCTTGAATTCCTGGGTGAATTCACAGACAGTGTCGCCTAACCTGGCTGGGGATATGGGGAAGTCAAGAAAGCGGACTTTGTCGACTTTGCGCATATCAGCCAGGGGTGGCGCTCCTGGACCACTAATGTGGACATCGTCCTCCCCAACGCACACGCAGCGGACTCAGTAGTCCGAAGAGCTAAGTCGGCGGCGGTGCGAAGCTCGTAAGCCTGGGTTGGACCCACCCTCGTGCTGCTCGGCCAGCGCCTGCGCTTGGTAGCGCTGGTAGGTGGCTATCGCATGCAAGGCGGAAGCAGCCTGGCCCGCAGCTATGTAAGCTCTAGCTCCGAGGGAGGTAGATAACTTACAGGCTTTGGATGGGAGACGAGGCGGACCCCGCCAAGAAGAGGCGCCGCGCGGATTTACCGCCATCGCGCACTCAACCTGAGGAATCGCCACATACCCCCTGGCTGTTTCACCGTCAAGAGTGGTTAGGGTGGAGGAACACGCAGCACGAGCAGAAAAAAGTGCTTTACAAGACCGCGTGAGCCTACTGTGCACCTCCGGGAAGAAGGGAACGCCCCTCTAGTCGGTCCGGCCGCGGAGCTGGGGGATAAACCATCTCCAACCCACGGCCGAAGCAGCCCGGGAAAGCACGGCTAACATGTCCGTTTCAGGATCCGTAATGACAGCGCTCACCAGCCCGAAGGGGGCGAGCGGGTCTGGATCATCATCGGACAATGAAAGCCCACCCTCCGATGCCGCGGTGGACATCTGGTCTCCGGTGTCATCGGGCGTAAGGGCTACCATCTGTTAGACGGATCGCTTCCCCCGCCCGAAGCTTGGATGGAGCGCTTAGAGGAGCGGGAGGTCCGCGGGCCCGTGGGCAACGGATTATCTCTCGCTGAAACCCTCAAATCTGCCCGAGTGCCCGCTGCAGAGCAGGGGACAACTGGGGTGGTTCGCCCTTTTGCAAAGGCTAACCGCGATCTTGCGCAACAGTCATGGCATCGCAATGACGACATGAACTGCCCGCGAGCAGCGCATTAACATGCTGGACCCCCAGACATGTAACACAGTGCCCGCGCCCATCATCCGAGGACAGGAAACCACCGCATCCAGAAACGCACAGTCGGAGCGCCGTCCTGATAAGGACGTGCTGCACGACTGTGTTGCTCTTTCTGTGAAGTTTGCAACTTTATACGCACCGCTCTGGAGGACCGGACCCAAAGAACGCCAGGCAAGGGAGAAACCCAGCTCGACCGTCTGCCACTGCGTGTACACACTCTGGACCGGGAGAATGCTCTCGTTCGCTCAGAATCGCTGGTCACAGCAGGAGGAACCCTCATCGACTCGATCAGAAAGTCTCTGAAGCGAAAAGGATAGCGTCTGCTGCGCCAGGTGAGCTTATATACTCAGTTGATTGCTTATGCCGCTCACCTGCGCAGGCTTGCGCTGCCAATTCATTCTTAATTGGCCCGTTCAATACTCTTTCAGACGAGTAGCTTCTGAACCGAACCTCCCAATGCGTGGATTTTACAATCAAATCCACTTATAGTGCTGAAGTTCCCCCCGAAGGGGAACATTCAATTTCATGTTAATAGCCCTAAATAATACCTATATTTAAAAAGTATATTGCTAGAAATGTAGCCTATTGAACAATCTGCAGTTTCGCGGCTCACTCGCTGTGAACAGCTATGTCTAATTTTAGAGCTCTTTCAGTTCTTGAAGTTGCTATGGTAGCAAACAACATCATCAATGTATCTATGCTCGACTTTTCAGGTTTCACGACAGAAACGTGCACGAGCAGTTATCTAGATTATTTAAACTAAACTCAGACAAGTCAGATCAAATGACCTTCAACTTGCTGTTATGGAACCAATTTAAGCGTGGACGTTTAGTTCGGCTCATCGAAGTCAGGCTATTGACTTTAATCCCCGCTTTTCTTAACCACCTTTATGAAATAGCCCCCTGGATCCTCGTATGCATTTGTAAAGTGGTGCATGACAGAATAAAAGGTCGCCTAGATTTATGTATTGTACATCTAAATTGTTATAGCTAGCTTTTATTTGTTTTATACTGGTTTATTTATTTAATGTGATTTTCTTATATCTGATATTTGTGCTTCTTTAAATTATTTCAATATATTTTAGGCTATTTTATCACTTGTTTTGAGCTTTTAAAAGTGGACACATAATTTATAAAGTTTTATGTCTTTCTGTTGTATTTATATTTTGTATTATCTCTTAAATAAAGAAAAAAGCTGCTTGCGTGAAGCTGTGAAGGGAGTGCTCTTTTGCCCAGTCTCACATTCACATACAGGCATCTAAAAGCACGCACATATCATGCACAAACACATCTTTTAAACTTGACAAAAACTCTCAACAACCTTTCCTGGCTGCTGTGTCTTTTATATGGTATAAAGATTATTGTGCATTACTGAAACATTAAGGAGGAAGCAGCAAAGAAAAGCCACTTATAAATTTAAATTTTATTATTTTATGCAACACCCTTACATTTTAAAAGACCCGCAGCCTATGAGGCTATACATTTTCTTTTCCTTATTTATTTATTTTGAAGCATGCACTCATGTGCTATTGGGAAAACTAGTGTAATGATGGCATACCATCTTTACCAGACTCGGGGCAAAGCCCGCCTCTCCTTTCACTCTGCCTCAAAGCCCCAGCTGGCCCTCTTTGGCCCAAGGTATTCCGCAGGCCAAAAAAGGCCGGCCGCTGCCCCCAAGAAAGCCCCGCTTCAGCCCGATCAGGCCGCGAAAGTGGCAGTGGAAACGCGACTGGCCTTGGCTAGCTCGCTTTAGGCGCGATAGTTGAAACAACCAAGCACATGTGGTCAGAACACAAACAAGACAAACACAAATGAGTCACCGGTAATAAACTATTAAACGTTCTCCCAAAGTAAAGTCTGTCAGTGTTAAGAAACCTATGGGTGACGTCACTTGTACTACATCCATATGTTTTACAATCTTTGGTGTAAAAAAACAAACTAAGGTTTACAGTCTATGTTGTACCTGCAGGCCAGCGTTAGGGTAAAAGTTAAAAGCGCTGTTTATTTGGACCCAAGAAATGGGGAAAAAAATTGTGGAAATTTGACAGGAGCACCCATGTCTGTATGACGTGTCATACAGAAAGTCAAAAAAGGAAAGTTGAGAAGAAATTTCTAGTTTTCTTGCATGGCAATACACTGACCTTTGTCAGTTGACCAAGGACATGCTGTTCAACGAAAACTCTATATTTTTCAATTAAACTGATTATACTGATAAAACATTTTTTGAGCTGATAACATTTCTAAGAAGACTTTGTTGGTGTACAAGGTGATTTCCTGTTTCCAGCTGGTGGCAAAATCACTGTAACTGGGTATTGGCCTGCAAACCTGTTCAGGTAAGGACTTATCAAATGTGTGGATTTTGAGGCAGATCAGACAATGCATGCCTGAGTTATAACAACTTCTTGTTTTGTGGTGAAACATCAATGTTTTTGAGGCTGCCAATAGGGCCTACGCACTGCCCATGCTCGGTCCATAATAATGATAATAAATAGTAAATAAAGCAATTCCAATAGGGCCTACAATGACAACATAAACCAAAATATTCCTTTAGCTCACCAAGAGATTTGAAGAGTTCTGTCCCTGCATATTTGCCATCAAAGAATACTGTGTTGTTTGCTGTGTTAAACATCCGAGTCATCCGGACCAGAACCACTTCCATGGACCCTAATGACAACAACACAAAAGCACACAGAAAGAAAGGAGAGAATACAATAAAAATAATTATAGAAAGAAGGATTAGAATAAGGAGACATTCTCATAAGATTTAAAAGGAGACAAAGCCAGGAAAGTAACAAGATTTTAATTAAATATAGAAACAGGACAGTAGTAACAGAAGTAACATTATCAGTCTTTAATTTATTGACATATATGCCTCACCACTCTTGAGGAGAGCAATTTGATCATTCTGACAAAGCTGGCGGAACCCTGGGATACGTTTAGCAAATTCCACCACATACTGAACGGCATCTGACAAACGTACAGCACAGTACTGCCACATCTCATCCACTGGCTACAGAGAGAGGAGAGAAAAAAATTGAAAAGAGACCAAATCAAAACTTAGATTCAATTTTTTTTAAGTCATTACTTTATATGTAACATAATTGTCATTTAATTTCTTGTATTTGTGACTTCATGCCAGATAATTTAACAGTAAATTGTATGTCTAAGAAATGTATGTACCATACTTGAAACTTTTTTACAATTGATCTTCCTGCAGAAAAACAAATATGTGACTAATATTGCAGTTTTTCACATGGTTCTCACAGTTAAGAACAAAGTGTAATGTATACATGAAGTCTGACCTTTCTAACTGCACATAATGTATGAGCTTAAGTTGCTTATGTGCAATGAATGTTTTGTTTTGATAGTTTGTCCTCTAGGTGGCAACATTGTTTGAAGAAGAACAAATATTCCTCATTGGGCATAGCATCAGTTATTTATTTCTCATTAGAAATTGAGCATAGCCCACTTGGAAAAACACACATATACATAGAATATAAAATTGGCGTAGTTCTAAAATAATAAACAACATGTACTTTGCTCTGGTATATGTGGACCTCCTCCCTGCTGAAAACCTTCCATCTGAGAGCCTGCAGTTCTTCCAGTCGATACTGAGTGGTCTCTTTATGTGAGCGTATAATACTTGCAGCAAGCTCCTCTATCAAAAACCACACAAAAACAAATATGTTATTTTGAATGCTTAACAGTCCAATCCTTCATTTAAGGGTGATGCATTTATTATGCATTAATTAAGCTTAGGTAAACTTGTAAATCATGATTAACTTGTTCACAATTATGCATCAGTTAAGCATGAGCAAACACATAATTTATGATTAACTGAACATAAAGTAAAGGCTTTTTTTCTCTTTTTGCAGACCAATTTCCATACAGGAGATTGAGAAGTTTGTTATCCAGACATGTTGTTCTTCAAACTATTTTGTCCTGTTGAAAAAAAATAATAACTTCCTATTATCTAGCGCACAATTTTTGATACATCCATTCATCCAACTGCAGAACGTCATCTACAGTCCTGGGGCCTCATGTATCAACGCTGCGTACACACAAAAACTTTGCGTACCCCAGGGGCCTGTTTCAGTAAAGAGGTTCAACCAACTTGAAGTTTAAACTTGAACTCTGAGTTGATTTACCGAGAGATTAAAAACTGAGTTTTCGGTTTCAGAACACCAGATCTGAGTTAGGTCAATCAAGTTAAGCGTGCGCATCGTGACTATAAATAGGCCTTATCAATGGAGCGTATATATTACAAGTGACTATGGCAACATCTTAAAAAAAAGATCACCATTTTTTTCTCCAGCTGAATTTGATCTGCTCATGCATAGTTATAGCAAATATGAAAATATATTTTAAAAAGCTACACCACTGCATCCGTGAAACAGAGACAGTTAGAATGGGAAAACATAGCTGCTTAAGTTAATGCATGATTTTACATTTAAAGTATTTAAATATTTAAGTTGAATAAAATAAGTAATGTCATGTGTGTCATTTATAAAATCTTTACACACGTTCCCACTTTTATACATATGGATCAGTTTTAATAGATTTAAAAGTACACTTGTGTGTCTGCCTTTTTTATTGATCAAGTGATAGAGGTTGATATGACATTTAGAATGTAAGCAGAACTAAAAATAGTTTTTAGAAAGAACAATAATTCTAATTAATTTAGGCTACTTGTCCCTGCTGAAGGTCAGTGAATTTAATCTTTATTTATTAAAAAGGACAAGCCATTCTCATTTGTTCTTTGTGTGACTGTAATGTAGGTAATAGCTATATTTCCATCCAATAATAATATTAAATTTATGTGCAAAACTGGAATATTGCAAAAAAAATATATATGTGGGAACAAAGCAAAGTTTCCATCCAACGATTGAAAGAGAACAAAATCTTCACTTCCTGATTAACTGGCACCAAATATCAACAGTAAAAGCAAAATTTACTGCGGTAGAAGAAGCTGCGGCACCGTCAATCTTTTCTATATTTAATAAATCTACTTGCTTCTCAGAAGACAATGCTGACACGTAATGAACACGTGGGGGCGTTTGAAGCCATGAGACACGGAGAACAGAAGCTCCTGACATGCTACAGACGCTCTGGAGGTCATTAACAATGTAATATCATTAATTCTGAAACGGTTAAGGATTTTTGCAAAAAAAAACAAACATTGTATGTGCAAAACAACATTTAAGATGTGTTATAGTGTGCTCAGCCTGCTAGTTTGTCTATTCACACACATTTTCATCATCAAAAAGAACCTTTTTTAATGCACATACTGTAATTTGTTCTTTGCTAATAAAAGTTTATCCCACTCAGTTATGCACGTTTTTTTATGTGTATTTTCCAAAGTTATTAACAACAGTCCCATGTTTCTTCACTCTACCTAGTAATCTAGTAATCACTCTACCTTTCATAGCCTCTTCTGATAAATTATGGGAACTATGAATTTTTACTAGCTCTTTTGCAATCATCTCTGCTTTTTCCTCTTCAGACACTGCTATTTCCTCATCTTTTTTCATGACTTTATACTGATATTCTTTTTTAATTCCTCTCATTCTTTTAATCATATACCCTTATTTCTCCTACTGGGGTTGTTTTTCCTGTTTTTATTACAGTAATTATTCCAACCTTGTTTCATGGCGTGATCTTCCTAACCTTTCCTTGAGCTTTTTTATATTCAATAAAATTTTTAAGTTATGTGTTCTTCTTAACATTCTCAATGCTTTATTCCTTTCTTTCACTGCTTTGGAACATTCTTCTGTCCACCAAGGAACAGCTTTCGGTAACGCTTTCTTTTACAACCCGCAAAGTACCGCGTAAGTACAGTGAAACTACATTGTACTTTTCTGTACGTACTGTGTAAGTATAATGAACGTATGTGTAGGTATAAGGGAACAAACCGTAATGCTTGGGTAATAAGGGGGTAACAACCAGATGTTCATCACGAAAATTACCGCGTAAGTATAGTGAAATAACGGTGTACTTTTCTGTACGTATAGTGTAAGTATAAATAACGCTTACTTAGGTATAAGGGAACAAACTGTAATGCTTGGGTAATAAGGGGGTAACAACCAGATATTCAGCATGAAAAGTACCGCGTAAGTACAGTGAAATAACAGTGTACTTTTCTTTAAATTGCAAAAGAACAAACCATAATGTATGCGTAATAGGGGAGTAACAATAACATATTCATCAAGCAAAGATCCGCGTAAGTATATTACGTTTACGATGTACTTTTCTTCAAGTATTGTATACATATGAAGAATTATGCAAGGATGGTGACAACCTATTGCTATCTGCAAATGTACTGTACATGCACCTGCGTGAGTACATTAGTACTCTTATTCAGTGCTTGGGTTTTATACGGGGTGTTTAATGAATAAAAGGTTTACAACCTGTGAAATTATGAACCCTTATTGTATACTGTTTGCATTTTAAATCTGCAATTCAATATAAAATATATTTCCACACACTACTTACCTTATGTTTACTCGTCGATCTCACCAAAGCCATCAATGTCTCCATAACTCACTATCAACAAATAACTTTGCATGATATAGGCCTACCGTCAGGGTTCAATGTAGATTAAAACAGGATCGCATATTTATTGCTGTTTGCACAGGGGGGCTAACTGTTGCATTTCAGTAAATGTATAGCTGATGCTTTATAGAAAAATGTAGTAATTTGGTCTTCAATCAATAAAAACTGCTGCTGTAGTTTACTCTGTTCTTAGTGTTCACGTATACACTAGTGTGTTAAAGTTCAGCTTCTTCCCTCTGTTCCCTGTAGTTAAAGGGTGAATACAGTATTTGTTCCCTCCTTGTTCCCTGTACTTACAGGGTAAATACCACATTTGAGGGTTGTAAATTAAAGTGAAGCACTGTTCCTCCCTTGTTACCTGTACTTACAGGGTAAATACCACATTTGAGGGTTGTAAATTAAAGTGAAGCACTGTTCCTCCCTTGTTACCTGTACTTACAGGGTTAATACCACATTTGAGGGTTGTAAATTAAAGTGAAGCATTGTTGCTCCCTTGTTCCCTGTACTTACAGGGTAAATACCACATTTGAGGGTTGTAAATTAAAGTGAAGCATTGTTCCTCCCTTGTTACCCCCTTGTTCCCTGTACTTACAGGGTAAATACCACATTTGAGGGTTGTAAATTAAAGTGAAGCATTGTTCCTCACTTGTTACCCCCTTGTTCCCTGTACTTACAGGGTAAATACCACATTTGAGGGTTGTAAATTAAAGTGAAGCATTGTTGCTCCCTTGTTCCCTGTACTTACAGGGTAAATACCACATTTGAGGGTTGTAAATTAAAGTGAAGCATTGTTCCTCCCTTGTTACCCCCTTGTTCCCTGTACTTACAGGGTAAATACCACATTTGAGGGTTGTAAATTAAAGTGAAGCATTGTTCCTCCCTTGTTACCCCCTTGTTCCCTTTACTTACAGGGTAAATACCACATTTGAGGGTTGTAAATTAAAGTGAAGCACTGTTCCTCCCTTGTTACCTGTATTTAAAGGGTAAATACAACATTTGTTCCCCCCTTGTTCCCTTTAGTTTACAATGTAAAATCCTGAAGGCAGTAAAATAAATATACAAACACACAATATATTTCTTCTTTACTTTGTAACCTTTATTTTAATAAATAAGCATTTTAAAACACTTCATCTTAATCAAACATTGTCTTGTCTATCATTGCCTATACTCATTCATTTTCTCTTCGGCTTTGTCCTTTTGTTAATCTGGGGTTGCCACAGTGGAATGAACCACCAACTTATCCAGCATATGTTTTACGCAGTGGATGCCCTTCCAGCTGCAACCCATCTCTGGGAAACATCCATACACACCCATTCACATGCATACACTACAGACAATTTAGTCTACCCAATTCACCTGTACTGCATGTCTTTGGACTGTGAGGGAAACCGGAGCACCCCGAGGAAACCGACGCGAACGCAGGAAGAACTCCACGCAGAAACGCCAACTGACCCAGCCGAGGCTCAAACCAACAACCTTCTTGCTGTGAGGAAACAGCACTACCTACTGTGCCACTGTGTTGCCACCCAGCTGCAACCCATCACTGGGAAACATCCATACACACTCATTTACACACATACACTACGGACAATTTTAGCTTACCCAATGTCACCACATATTTTTGGACTTGTGGGAGCACCCGGATGAAACCCACGCTAACATTGGGAGAACATGCAAACTCCACACAGAAATGCCAACTGACCCAGCCGAGGCTCGAACCAGCGACCTTCTTGCTGTGAGGCGATTGTGCTACCCACTGCACCTGCCTATACTCAGACAGCAAAATAACAAAATATTTCATTCCCCCTTTTTTCTGGCATCTCTTGCTTGGCTTCCTCTTCTGCTCTTCTCAGCTTCCACTGAGGACTCTGATGGTGAGTGGCTGATGAAATCCCATGGGTCTTGCTGCTCTGCATTTATATAAAATATATGCACAGACATAAAGGCTTTTAGTAAGCTGTAGACATGTTTATTTTGCTGTTTTATGTGTGTGTGGTGGTTGTCCAACAATTTCACATACTAAATATTTACAGATACCATACAGACACATTACTATATACTATATACATTACTATATATAATGTATATATACATTACTATCAAACAAAAGTACTATGATTAGATCATATGGGAGATTGTGATCATTTATAGTAATAATAATTAAAGCGCAGAGGGGAAAAGGCTTAAATATATGTGCAGGCATTACAGACTTTGAAGTACAGATTATTTGCAGTTCAGTGTACACATTTAAATTCTGTGTTACTCATTAAATGGTAAGTAAATGTAACGTTTGGGTGAACTACCCCTAAGGTTAGTTTTTGATTAAGTAAGTACATGTCTTAACCCATCATTAGTCCTAAATAAAGTGAAAGATATCATAATATGGTTGATGTACTGTTATGGACCCTTTTTACATTTCAGCGCAGTGAATGGGAAAGTACAACACATTTTTTTTTTACAATCTTCTTTGCTCAAATAAAATGAAAACTTTATGATGGTGTTGTGTCGACAATTAGAAAAAGAAAAAATTTGCGTGAAACTGATAACACCAGCAAGAAGAGAGAATAACATCTCATTTACTCATGTCCATAGACACTGTTTGAAACACCTCGCACGTGTAATCATATTATATAATACATATGTAAATACAAATAAATGTTATTTTATTAAAAATATCATACAAAAAACTCAAGGATTTTAGATGCTGATGATCGTAAAACGCGTCATAACAGTATTGTGGAAAGGGAATTGTTAAAAAATAGGTACAAACATCAGATAGAAACAAAAACCTAAACAAACACTTCTATGTACATAACATCATAAAAATACTTGTTTTATGTACCTCGCGCTGCCCTCCTTGTACTGCCGTGAACAGGAAATTCTGGGAATGGAGGACGGAGAGTTGAATCGATTCGTCTTCAACAAACCGATCAGTGTGACATCAAAACATCGCGAGAACAACAGACAGCTCTGTGTGCATTTGAATCCATCTCGCGATATTGTATCACTTCAGGTACGCGCCTACAGATTCGTTGATTCAAACGAGTTGTGAATCAAGAAGCCTCTAAAGAACCGAATCAAACTGCAGCAGCACGCCACGAGGTTTTTCTCAGACTTTTGGGACGTTTGGAATTGCTCCGTCTCGTCACTATGTAACACATGTGAGTAAATCGTTGTTAGTAAATAACGCTACTGTTACGATTAGAAATTGTGCATTAACCAGATTATATTTATTAGGTTTCATTTGTTTTAGCGTAAAATTAATGCTAGTTCATGGCCGAATCTAAACGGCCAGCAGCGAATATTTACCAATGTTTACTGTCGTTTACTTTGCACATCTTAGAGATGTTGCCAAAGTTCCTCTGAATTTAGTTTCTTCATGTCATTCCAGATAGACTGGATTATAATCAGTTCAGATCTCTGTGGCTGTTGTCATACTCAGACTATTTTCTCCCTGTATACGTTAATTACAGCTAATGAATTATTAAATAACTATTAAAGTTAATGACAAAAATAATGTTTGGAAATGTAAATTGATATATCAAACTGGCATGCTACAGAAAATATCAACACCCCCCACAATTACTAGTAACGTTAGCCTTGGACTTTAGCACAGTAGCCTACTATATAAGCCTTTTCCCCTCTGCACTTTAATTATTATCACTATAAATGATCACAATCTCCCATATGATCTAATCATAGTACTTTTGTTTGATAGTAATGTATAGTGTCTATATGGTATCTGTAAATATTTAGTATGTGAAATTGTTGGACAACCACCACACACACATAAAACAGCAAAATAAACATGTCTACAGCTTACTAAAAGCCTTTATGTCTGTGCATATATTTTATATAAATGCAGAGCAGCAAGACCCATGGGATTTCATCAGCCACTCACCATCAGAGTCCTCAGTGGAAGCTGAGAAGAGCAGAAGAGGAAGCCAAGCAAGAGATGCCAGAAAAAAGGGGGAATGAAATATTTTGTTATTTTGCTGTCTGAGTATAGGCAGGTGCAGTGGGTAGCACAATCGCCTCACAGCAAGAAGGTCGCTGGTTCGAGCCTCGGCTGGGTCAGTTGGCATTTCTGTGTGGAGTTTGCATGTTCTCCCAATGTTAGCGTGGGTTTCATCCGGGTGCTCCCACAAGTCCAAAATTATGTGGTGACATTGGGTAAGCTAAAATTGTCCGTAGTGTATGTGTGTAAATGAGTGTGTATGGATGTTTCCCAGTGATGGGTTGCAGCTGGGTGGCAACACAGTGGCACAGTAGGTAGTGCTGTTTCCTCACAGCAAGAAGGTTGTTGGTTCGAGCCTCGGCTGGGTCAGTTGGCGTTTCTGCGTGGAGTTCTTCCTGCGTTCGCGTCGGTTTCCTCCGGGTGCTCCGGTTTCCCTCACAGTCCAAAGACATGCGGTACAGGTGAATTGGGTAGACTAAATTGTCTGTAGTGTATGCATGTGAATGGGTGTGTATGGATGTTTCCCAGAGATGGGTTGCAGCTGGAAGGGCATCCACTGCGTAAAACATATGCTGGATAAGTTGGTGGTTCATTCCACTGTGGCAACCCCAGATTAACAAAAGGACAAAGCCGAAGAGAAAATGAATGAGTATAGGCAATGATAGACAAGACAATGTTTGATTAAGATGAAGTGTTTTAAAAAGCTTATTTATTAAAATAAAGGTTACAAAGTAAAGAAGAAATATATTGTGTGTTTGTATATTTATTTTACTGCCTTCAAGATTTTACATTGTAAACTAAAGGGAACAAGGGGGGAACAAATGTTGTATTTACCCTTTAACTACAGGTAACAAGGGAGGAACAGTGCTTCACTTTAATTTACAACCCTCAAATGTGGTATTTACCCTGTAAGTAAAGGGAACAAGGGGGTAACAAGGGAGGAACAATGCTTCACTTTAATTTACAACCCTCAAATGTGGTATTTACCCTGTAAGTACAGGGAACAAGGGGGTAACAAGGGAGGAACAATGCTTCACTTTAATTTACAACCCTCAAATGTGGTATTTACCCTGTAAGTACAGGGAACAAGGGAGCAACAATGCTTCACTTTAATTTACAACCCTCAAATGTGGTATTTACCCTGTAAGTACAGGTAACAAGGGAGGAACAGTGCTTCACTTTAATTTACAACCCTCAAATGTGGTATTTACCCTGTAAGTACAGGTAACAAGGGAGGAACAGTGCTTCACTTTAATTTACAACCCTCAAATGTGGTATTTACCCTGTAAGTACAGGGAACAAGGAGGGAACAAATACTGTATTCACCCTTTAACTACAGGGAACAGAGGGAAGAAGCTGAACTTTAACACACTAGTGTATACGTGAACACTAAGAACAGAGTAAACTACAGCAGCAGTTTTTATTGATTGAAGACCAAATTACTACATTTTTCTATAAAGCATCAGCTATACATTTACTGAAATGCAACAGTTAGCCCCCCTGTGCAAACAGCAATAAAGATGCGATCCTGTTTTAATCTACATTGAACCCTGACGGTAGGCCTATATCATGCAAAGTTATTTGTTGATAGTGAGTTATGGAGACATTGATGGCTTTGGTGAGATCGACGAGTAAACATAAGGTAAGTAGTGTATGGAAATATATTTTATATTGAATTGCAGATTTAAAATGCAAACAGTATACAATAAGGGTTCATAATTTCACAGGTTGTAAACCTTTTATTCATTAAACACCCCGTATAAAACCCAAGCACTGAATAAGAGTACTAATGTACTTACGCAGGTGCATGTACAGTACATTTGCAGATAGCAATAGGTTGTCACCATCCTTGCATAATTCTTCATATGTATACAATACTTGAAGAAAAGTACATCGTAAACGTAATATTGTCAGGGTTCTGCCACTCTGATCTTGTAAATTCTTGTTTTGGTGGCGGATCTCTGACACTACTCGTGTCTGGTCCTGTTTCTGTCTCTGTGTGCGCGCGCGCCGTCGTGGGTGTACGCAGAGTGTGCACGCTCCTGCTTGACGCGGCCGCGTGCGCTCTGCGTCCCTCAGACGCGTGCGCTCTTGTACTCGTGTTTGTGTTTTCGTCTGTCAGCAGCATGGTGTTTCATTCCCAGCGTCTCAGTCTTGTTGATTTCGGTTTCGGTTTTGGTCGGCGCTGGGATGAAGCATGCATGCTGCATATGTGAGCTCATGGTGAGTTTTCATTCATCGTGTGCTCGTGTCTTGCGTCTTTTGTCAAAGCACGTGGCTCGGTGTTTACATTGTGGTCATGTGCTTTTGTCGTGTGCTTCAGTGTTGTGTTATGTGAGCGCATGGCTTGTATTGTCTCTCTGTGTCATGCGCTCTCCCGTCTATTGTCTAGTCCCACCCTCCTTGTTAACCCATTATTAGTTTGTCATGTTCACCTGTGTGTCAATTTACTTTTTGCTTTATAATCCCCCTCATGTTTTCAGTCCTTTGCGAGTTCGTCATTATATGTAGTCGATGTTTACCTGTCTTGGTGTGTCCAGTCCTGCCTTGTTGTGCCTGCCCAGTCAAGTTTGTTTGTTTGATTTATTGTTTGTTGTAGTAGTGTTTTAGTAGTGTTTTCCCCCTCGGGGTTGTTTATTTTTGCCTTTTATTTTATTTTTTAATTAATAAATCCTACTTCACTCTGCGCTTGGGTCCTTGCTCCTTTTTCCCTTTACCGGAACGTGACAGTACGAACTCACCAAAAATGAGGACCCAGCAGAGTGAAGACAGCCCCTTCTCCAGCCGCATACTGCAGCTCATCAGTCTGCAGTCGCTGCGGCAACGTGGCATGAAGGTGGAAAGTTTTGCGGCTAGATTTTGTGTGGCAGCAGAGGGGCTGGGGTTTAATGATCAAGCCCTGGTGAACCTCCTTAACTATGCCCTCGACAAGCCCCTCAATATCCAGCAGATGCTGAAATTGGGAGGGCTATCTTACCATCAGTTTGTGGAGCATTTGGTTCATCAGGCTGCTTATGGCGAACATCCCAATCCCAGCTCTCTGTTGCCCTCTGCTCTGCAGCTAAAGGAGAGAGTGATCCTTCAAGAGAAGAGGATCCCTTACACCAGCGCCACCTCCCAACACATGTCCAGCCCGCAAGGGCTGACCCGCACTCAAAAGCGGAGGTTAAAGAGGAAGACCTCTGCTGCAGTGTCGGCTCCAGCCCCAGAGCGCCCTCCAGTGTCGGCTCCAGCCCCAGAGCGCCCTCCAGTGTCGGCTCCAGCCCCAGAGCGCCCTCCAGTGTCGGCTCCAGCCCCAGAGCGCCCTCCAGTGTCGGCTCCAGCCCCAGAGCGCCCTCCAGTGTCGGCTCCAGCCCCAGAGCGCCCTCCAGTGTCGGCTCCAGCCCCAGAGCGCCCTCCAGTGTCGGCTCCAGCCCCAGAGCGCCCTCCAGTGTCGGCTCCAGCCCCAGAGCGCCCTCCAGTGTCGGCTCCAGCCCCAGAGCGCCCTCCAGTGTCGGCTCCAGCCCCAGAGCGCCCTCCAGTGTCGGCTTCAGCCCCAGAGCGCAGCTCAGTGCCGGTCCCAGTCCGGCTCCTTGCCCTGCCGGCACCACCCAGACGTCTTGCCCTGCCGGCATCACCCAGACGTCTTGCCCTGCCGGCGTCAACCAGACGTCTAGCCCTGCCGGCACCAGCCCGGCTTCTTGCCCTGCCGGCATCAACCAGACGTCTTGCACAGCCGGCGCCTCCCAGACGTCTTGCCCTGCCGGCCCCAGCCCGGCTCCTTGCCCTGCCGGCACCACCCAGACGTCTTGCCCAGCCGGCCCCAGCCCGGCACCTTGCCCTGCCGGCACCTACCAGACGTCTTTCCCTGCCGGCACCTACCAGACGTCTTTCCCTGCCGGCACCTACCAGACGTCTTTCCCTGCCGGCACCTACCAGACGTCTTTCCCTGCCGGCACCTCCCAGACGTCAAGCCCTGCCGGCTCCAGCCCGGCTCCTTGCCCTGCCGGCACCACCCAGACGTCTTGCCCAGCCGGCTCCAGCCCGGCACCTTGCCCTGCCGGCACCTACCAGACGTCTTTCCCTGCCGGCACCTACCAGACGTCTAGCCCTGCCGGCCCCAGCCCGGCTCCTTGCCCTGCCGGTCCCAACCAGACGTCTTGCCCTGCCGGCCCCAACCAGACGTCTTGCCCTGCCGGCGCACCCCAGACGTCTTGCCCAGCCGGTCCCAGCCCGGCTCCTAGCCCCTCCGGCTCCCCTCTGGTCTTCAGCCCCTCCGGCTCCCCTCTGGTCTTCAGCCCCTCCGGCTCCCCTCTGGTCTTCAGCCCCTCCGGCTCCCCTCTGGTCTTCAGCCCCGCCGGCTCCCCTCTGGTCTTCAGCCCCGCCGGCTCCCCTCTGGTCTTCAGCCCCGCCGGCTCCCCTCTGGTCTTCAGCCCCGCCGGCTCCCCTCTGGTCTTCAGCCCCGCCGGCTCCCCTCTGGTCTTCAGCCCCGCCGGCTCCCCTCTGGTCTTCAGCCCCGCCGGCTCTAGTTAAGTCGCCTCTAGACCAGCCGGCTCCCCACAGGCCTTCATCCCAGCCAGCTCCCTACAGGCCTCCTGCCTTGCTATCCCAGGCCGATCCTCCTTGGGTTGTCCCTCCTGCTCCACCTTGGAGCATGCCTCTGCCACCCTGGACTGATCCTCCGGCTCCACCCTGGTTCCCTGCCGGGGTCCCTGACCCATTGCACCTGTCCTGGACTGTCCCTCCTGATTCTCCCTGGTTTTGCCCTCCCATCCCTCCCTTGTTTGTCTTGTTGGGTCTTACTTGGCTCCCCTCCCTCCCCCCCTTCATGTCTTGCCTGTTCACCTCCCTGTCTTGTGTTTGTTGATGTTGCCTGTTTTGCTGTCTTGTGGTGTTTCTTGTCTTTCTTGTACCTTGTTGGATGTTCCCTTTAGGGACGCCAGGTGGCGTCCCTTTTGGGGGGGGGTAGTGTCAGGGTTCTGCCACTCTGATCTTGTAAATTCTTGTTTTGGTGGCGGATCTCTGACACTACTCGTGTCTGGTCCTGTTTCTGTCTCTGTGTGCGCGCGCGCCGTCGTGGGTGTACGCAGAGTGTGCACGCTCCTGCTTGACGCGGCCGCGTGCGCTCTGCGTCCCTCAGACGCGTGCGCTCTTGTACTCGTGTTTGTGTTTTCGTCTGTCAGCAGCATGGTGTTTCATTCCCAGCGTCTCAGTCTTGTTGATTTCGGTTTCGGTTTTGGTCGGCGCTGGGATGAAGCATGCATGCTGCATATGTGAGCGCATGGTGAGTTTTCATTCATCGTGTGCTCGTGTCTTGCGTCTTTTGTCAAAGCACGTGGCTCGGTGTTTACATTGTGGTCACGTGCTTTTGTCGTGTGCTTCAGTGTTGTGTTATGTGAGCGCATGGCTTGTATTGTCTCTCTGTGTCATGCGCTCTCCCGTCTATTGTCTAGTCCCACCCTCCTTGTTAACCCATTATTAGTTTGTCATGTTCACCTGTGTGTCAATTTACTTTTTGCTTTATAATCCCCCTCATGTTTTCAGTCCTTTGCGAGTTCGTCATTATATGTAGTCGATGTTTACCTGTCTTGGTGTGTCCAGTCCTGCCTTGTTGTGCCTGCCCAGTCAAGTTTGTTTGTTTGATTTATTGTTTGTTGTAGTAGTGTTTTAGTAGTGTTTTCCCCCTCGGGGTTGTTTATTTTTGCCTTTTATTTTATTTTTTAATTAATAAATCCTACTTCACTCTGCGCTTGGGTCCTTGCTCCTTTTTCCCTTTACCGGAACGTGACAAATATACTTACGCGGATCTTTGCTTGATGAATATGTTATTGTTACTCCCCTATTACGCATACATTATGGTTTGTTCTTTTGCAATTTAAAGAAAAGTACAACGTTATTTCACTGTACTTACGCGGTACTTTTCATGCTGAATATCTGGTTGTTACCCCCTTGTTACCCAAGCATTACAGTTTGTTCCCTTATACCTAAGTAAGCGTTATTTATACTTACACTATACGTACAGAAAAGTACACCGTTATTTCACTATACTTACGCGGTAATTTTCGTGATGAACATCTGGTTGTTACCCCCTTATTACCCAAGCATTACGGTTTGTTCCCTTATACCTACACATGTTCATTATACTTACACAGTATGTACAGAAAAGTACACAGTCATTTCACTGTACTTACGCGGTACTTTGCGGGTTGTAAAAGAAAGCGTTACCCAGCTTTCCTTTTCATCTTTGCTTTACTCTTAGAAATAGTCTGGTTTGCAACTTTTATAAGTATTGCTCTAATCTTTCCTTCAACCTCTATAATGTCTTTATTTAAATCTATTTTATCCATCTCTATTTCACACAGGTACATAAATAATTCCCATTTTGCACTTTTAAAAATCCACCTTCCTATTCTTTTCCCTGATTTTTTGTTATCTCTTGATGGTAAGTGACACAATACTGAAAAATGATGACTGCCTTTTAATGAGCATTCTAATACGTCCCATTCACACCTTCCACCTAAATTCCTAGATACTAATGTAAGGTCTAGTGCAGACATTTTCCCCGTGCGTACATCTATTCTGGTTCCTTTCCCATCATTTAAACACACCATTTGTTTATCATCTAATAATTCTTCTATGACTTGCCCATATGCATCTGTTATGTTTCCTCCCCATAAAGTGCTATGTGCATTAAAATCCCTACATAACAACACTCTTTCATTATTCAGCCCATCAATTTCCAATAAATTATCTAAAACTAGTCTCTCACAAGGATTATAAAAATTAATAATTACAAATTTTTCTCCATTCATCCATATTTCTACAACAATATATTCTTGCTCTTTCCCTTTACTCACCTCTCCGAATGCCATATCTTCCTGAATAAAAATAGCACATGCTCCTCCCATTCCTTCTCTGTCTCTTCTAAAAGAAAAATATCCAGCTATTTTTAAATCCAAATTAACCTTCGCCATGTTTCTTGAATACAAATGACATGAGGTTTAATGGACAATTCATCTAAAAACTGTTTAAATTCCTGACCATTTGTCAATAAACTCCTCGCATTCCAGTGTAAACAGTAAAACATTACACTCCTATCCGGTTCCTACCTGTTCTCTACTTGTTTGCACACTTAAGTCATTTCTAACTTCCTACCAGGTCAGTCCTCTGATTTCAAGGTGGTGGGCTGCTGCTTTTACAATGATTTGTATTCTCTCTGTTTTAGAACTAATTCCCATTGTAGCATTAAGGACTCCTGCTATAAACGTTACTAGTTTTTTCTTATCCATTTGCAATTTCTCTTCAATCATTTCCTCAGCATAGGAATTCTCCTGCCTTCCTACCTTCTTTTCCTCACAATTTCTTTTTTTCTGATTTACCATCCTTACGGCTTCTGCATACGACATTTTGCCCTGTACTCTCGTTTGTTGTATTTAAACAAAGTGCCTCAAAGCCAAACACCTCATTGGCTTGGGAACGTATTCTCTCACACTGTAGCTTATGTATCCTAATGTCACTTTTTTGGGAAGAATATAATTTTCAAATTCAATCCTTATGGATTCACTATCCATTTTTACTCCCTCACGGGTTATCTGCATCCTCAATACATTCTTCACATTTCCTCCTTTTAAATTAGCTTTAACATCGTCTATAGTGACACTGACTGGTACTCCCCAAATATCCCTTAAAGCCATTTCAATTCTTTCCCGATACAAGAACTACTCATAATTTTGTTCTTTCCTATCTCCTTCATCCTAGAAGCCCTTTGTCTCTGATCCTCACTTTTACAGATAACCAGCAAGTTACCATCTTTTAACACCTTTGCCATGTGAATTTCACCCACCCGATTTTTTAATTGTTCAGTTGTTAACTTTACCGGACTCATTGATGCTACATCTCTCTCCTCTGCTCTCTCCACCTGTTCTCTTTCCTCGTTTTCTTCTACATTACCTCTTATTTTCTTACATCTGCCTCCTGTGCATTGATCTGTTCTTTTTTCCTTGTGTCTTTTACTTCTTTGATTTACCTCCATATTGTCCTCACTGTACTTTAGATATGATTCTCCCCATTCCGGTTCATTCACAGCATAGTTGTGCCGACCCGCCACCACTTTCTTCCAGTCGCTTTTCCTCATATTTGTTGAGTTTCCGATTTGGTTGCCAGTTGGCAGCCTAATCATCACCACTGACTCATCCGAGGTTTCCCGTTGTTTGGGTTGTTTCCACAAAGTTTTAACCATATAAATATATTTTCTACTCGCTCACGCCAACTCCATCTCTAAACCAGGAAGTGCAACCAAGTACAGCACCTACCGCTCCTCCCGTTCTCCTTAAGAAGGGAATGTCTTCAGCCCAATCACTAGAAAGACAAGTGTTATTTATCATTTCTGATTGACCTGCTGATTATCCGCCGGGCTCAGAGCATGCTCTCCCCCCTTATTGGGTGTTCGATCATGCTTACCTCTCCACACCAGAGTTTTTCTCATTTCAGGGTTAAAATACTCTTTTACTTGTTTTCACTTAACCGTCTTTCTGAAACAGGCACCAGGTGTCACTCTCAGGTTTGGATTTACTAACAATGAACGTGGGAATGTGCGCTGGCCTACGCCAACTTCATGCCTGGCGTACGTGCATTTGTGTGTGTTTGTTTTATTTCAACTGGCAACTCCTAGAGGCAGTTGTGTTAAATTGCACAGTGTCTTTAAGCCGTGCAATGGCAGCTGTATGAGACGTGTTCATGTATAGCAGGTATATAAGGTTTCCATACCATGCAGTTGACCAGCCAAACAAAGCGCAACTTGCAGCGGTCGCCATTATTCCCAGTGTAATCGGAGCGATCTACTACACACTCATTGCTATAAAGGCGCCATCTGAAGATAAATTTGCAAAGTGAATCAGAAACATTTCCATTCAATAAATGTGCAAATAAAATATGATGCACAGCAATAATTCCTACTTGTCTTCCTTGTGAAGAGTAACTGGAAATGGAAATGGAAAATTTTGTTTTGTGTTTACCTCATAGTTAAAGTTGTGCACGTCCGCCGGTTCCTGCCTCAAAATGAGCGAGTTTGAGCTACTTGTACATTCAGGAAGTGTTCAGGAAAAGCAAAATATCAGCGAAGAAACTTAAATAAAGCATTAACACCTCACTGCCAACTAGTGTTTCCGAAGTGTTAATGCAGACCAACAGAGGCAGCGCGCAGAAGTATAAATGCACAGCTACGCGCGTTGCATGCGCCGTGGGTTACGCCGGTCACTTGACGCAGAAGTATAAACCAGGCTTTACTCTCTGAAGATAACCTGCTCCAGAGTTCGGCTGCGTCCGAAACCGTCTACTGTTCAGTAGGTACTGCATTTGAATTTCAACGTACTACTCGACCATTACAAAAGTACGTTCTATACAGTATGAATGTGAAAAGTATGAATGGAATTCAGACATACTACATCTGCCATTTTGACAGTCACGTGACATACCTGCGTAATTTGAGTCGCTTTACTCCCATTCATTAATTCACTTGCAGTGCATCATGGGATAGCGCAGCATTCATGCAAGCATTCGGACATACTACTGGTTTTAGCATACTATATCGTATGGAAGTATGCGGTTTCAGACGCAGCCTTTGTCTGTTTCAGAAACTGATCATTGCATGTTCTTTTGATGAGAATATTTATGGATGTAGAAACACAGACATACAAGTTTTTTTGTTGTGAGAGGGTTATAAGTGCATAGTTCTTTTCATAATCAAATGTATATTTGAATGAACGTTGTTGTTTTTTTTAAAATAATCGTTAATGTATTTAACAAACCTTTTGAAATCAAACGTGTCAAACCACGGGTCTGCGCTTACCATAGAAAACATTCAGTGCAGCTCTTTGTATTCGCGTCAGGGCATTTTAGGCAACTGTACAATGTGGCAATAGCGTGTAGGACCATCTGTACAGTATGCCTGGCACTGAACTCTTTTATACACTACTGTACAGTTGCTTGGTCGAAAACGACTGTGTATCATTACACAGCTGATTCAGAGTGAGGCAATAGCGTAGTGGACAGTGCGTCGTTAATGACCAAGGGATCACGGAATCTCTCATAGACATGTTGTGTTTTACTCTATTTCTCTTTCTGCACCCCTCACATTTTCTGTAGCTTATAAATATAATATTATATGAAGTGGCAGCTTTGTCTTTTGTAGAAAAATATATCCATATTTTAAGATGTAGGACGTCGTTCCTATGTATACATCTCTTCGCGCTCACACGCACTTTATAATTTTTTTATATAATTTTTTTCAGGGTTTCAAAATGTCATTGTGTGCATTAATTGCAGCCAGTTTTAAAGCTCCATCAGTCACTAAAGGACACGGATATATTATGAAATCTGTTCATAGGATAAATGTGCAGGTACAACTTAATTTTCTGTCCTTAATCCTTTGGTGTTTCAACTGTACAACTCATTACTGCTTCCACTTACCAGCTCATATGTGATGACCCCACCTCATCACTATGTTGAAGCTAAATGGCTGATTTTCAGGGGGTAATGATTTAAATGTATAATACAAATTTAGTAAAAAAAAAACTGTGTAAAGCAAATGTTTTTTTTTTTTTTTTACTATATTTGTATTACAATTGAATCATTACTGGGCACTACATTGTTACTTGCATGGAGGACAAAGGTTTCCCTTTACTGCCTTATATAATGACACCCCATGCACCTGCCACCAGACCCAGAGGAAACCTCAGTGACCCAAGCAGACAAAAGAGATTGAAGAGTGCTAAGAAATATAATTTGTCAAAAAAAAATATGTTTAATCATATAGTTTGGTCTGAAGCACTGTTCATTTCTTTATTTCCTGAAATAAAGTGAATGATTTTTTACACTGCTTTATACACGGACCTTAATAAATAACATTTTTTATATGCATTTCTCAGCTTAAGATGATGCTCATGTGACTGTATTTCTTTGAAGATGGACCTTATACAGCTACTTTAGAATTTAAATATATTTATAAATAATTGTTTTGTGATCCAGTAGTAAAATTTAAATATGGAAAAGTGCTAACAAATTCACACACTGCTTGTTGGTTGAGACAAAAGGAACTTCGTGTGCATGCAAAATAAAAAGCATAAAAATAGATGGTGGTGGAAATGGAAGGTGGCATGTGTAATTTAATGAACTAACAAACTTTCTTAATATTTTTTTCTTTTCTTATCTATTTTTTATCCTATATTTCTTCCCTTCGTTGATGCAGATGTGTAATCTCTGTGATTAAAACCTCCAGCTTCGCCTCTGTAAAGTGCTTTGCCCTTTTTCCCACCGTGACTTTCTATGGTGACTCGTGAATTCGGCGATCTACTGAAAATGTCTTCAGGTATGTGCCGTGCACACGCATTAACCCGTGGTTATCTTTAGGAGGTTGATTTAACTAACTCTTACCAGCTGTTTTGGAACCAACATACTCGCGGTAAGCAGGTTTTGGGTAAATCAACCAAGAGTTCAAGGTTTAGCAGATGGTAAGTTAACCCAGCTTTCTGGAATACCCCCCTTTTTACTGCGTACGAACATTTACAGCTTTGTGCGTACGCAAAGTTTTAGAAGAATTTCTACGCAAGTCTTTGTACATGAGGCCCCAGAAGACTACTCAGACGTTTGCATTTCCACAATAGCATATACCACAAACGTGTTTTTCTTTGGAAATGCACTTTCGAAATAATATACCGACGAATATCTTTAGCTGGAACCATTGTCATTACTGCAATAGGTACAGGTTTACAAACGGATACTTCATAGGTCTAAACTTACAGTTAGATTGCATTACAGTGTAATGTTAACCATAAAGTTAACTTCTGGAAGTATGCTAGGGATTGGGTGCAATCAGGCCCAACTCCACAGGGGGGCCTGGGTGGGCCTGGCCCACCTAATCAGAAGCTTAGCCCACCCTGGCCCTACATCAGATAACAACTATTTTTTTTTGCTATGCGTTTCATAACTGAGAAAGCAGCATAAGATTTGACCATGAGCTTCAAAAAGCATGTTTTGGCTGATTTACAATCTTGATTAAAGTATTCTGTTTTAATAATTTGAAACTATTTAGGCTTCAAAAGATGAAAGAGAAACTAATTCAGCATAGGTTTCTGTGCGCATCAAGCGACTGAGCGCGCATTACCAAACCACATCCCTTTTATATCATTTTATGCAGTCATAGCCTAATTCATTCAATATAAAGTCTTAAAGAACACAGTTCCCCTTCGGGGGGAACTCCAGCACTATAAGTGGATTTGATTGTAAAATCCACGCATTGGGAGGTTCGGTTCAGAAGCTACTAACTGAAAGAGTATTGAACGGGCCAATTAAGAATGAATTGGCAGCGCAACCCTGCGCAGGTGAGCGGCATAAGCAATCAACTGAGTATATAAGCTCACCTGGCGCCAGCAGACGCTATCCTTTTCGCTTCAGAGACTTTCTGATCGAGTCGATGAGGGTTCCTCCTGCTGTGACCAGCGATTCTGAGCGAACGAGAGCATTCTCCCGGTCCAGAGTGTGTACACGCAGCGGCAGACGGTCGAGCTGGGTTTCTCCCTTGCCTGGCGTTCTTTGGGTCCGGTCCTCCAGAGCGGTGCGTATAAAGTTGCAAACTTCACAGAAAGAGCAACACAGTCGTGCAGCACGTCCTTTTCAGGACGGCGCTCCGACTGTGCGTTTCTGGATGCGGTGGTTTCCTGTCCTCGGATGATGGGCACGAGCACTGCGTTGCATGTCTGGGGGGTCCAGCATGTTAATGCGCTGCTCGCGGGCAGTTCATGTCGTCATTGCGATGCCATGACTGTTGCGCAGTAAAGATCGCGGCTAGCCTTTGCAAAAGGGCGAACCACCCCAGTTGTCCCCTGCTCTGCAGCGGGCACTCGGGCAGATCTGAGGGTTTCAGCGAGAGATAATCCGTCGCCCACGGGCCCGCGGACCTCCCGCTCCTCTAAGCGCTCCATCCAAGCTTCGGGCGGGGGAAGCGATCCGTCTAACAGATGGTAGCCCTTACGCCCGATGACACCGGAGACCAGACGTCCAACGCGGCGTCGGAGGGTGGGCTTTCATTGTCCGATGATATCCAGACTCGCTCGCCCCCTTCGGGCTGGTGAGCGCTGTCACTACGGATCCTGAAACGGACATGTTAGCCGTGCTTTCCCAGGCTGCTTCTGCGGAGCTGCGGGATAAGCCATCTCCAACCCACGGCCGGACCGACTAGAGGGGCATTCCCTTCTTCCCGGAGGTGCACAGTAGGCTCACGCGGTCTTGTAAAGCACTTTTTTCTGCTCGTGCTGCGTGTCCCTCCACCCTAACCACTCTTGACGGTGGAACAGCCAGGGGGTATGTGGCGATTCCTCAGGTTGAGTGCGCGATGGCGGTAAATCCGCGCGGCGCCTCTTCTTGGCGGGGTCCGCCTCGTCTCCCATCCAAAGCCTGTAAGTTATCTACCTCCCTCGGAGCTAGAGCTTACATAGCTGCGGGCCAGGCTGCTTCCGCCTTGCATGCGATAGCCACCTACCAGCGCTACCTAGCGCAGGCGCTGGCCGAGCTGCACGAGGGTGGGTCCAACCCAGGCTTACGAGCTTCGCACCGCCGCCGACTTAGCTCTTCGGACTACTGAGTCCGCTGCGTGTGCGTTGGGGAGGACGATGTCCACATTAGTGATCCAGGAGCGCCATCCCTGGCTGATATGCGCGAAGTCGACAAAGTCCGCTTTCTTGACTTTCCCATATCCCAAGCCATGTTCGGCGACACCGTCTGTGAATTCACCCAGGAATTCAAGGCGGTGAGAGAGCAGTTGGTGGGTGATGTCTTATCGGCGGTCCATAGCCCGCTCCGCCCGCCGTGCCATTCATACCTGCTCCTCGCCGAAGGCGCCCGCCTACGAGAGCTGCTCCGCCCCCGCACACGTCTCTGGCGAAGCGAGCGCGTCGGGCACCTCGGGAGCAGGCAGCCCCCCTGCCCAGAACGCCGCTAAGTCTGGCAACGGACCGCGAAGCGTCCCTGGGACAGGCCATCTGGAGAAGAGGGAACTTGCTCTTTCCCCGCTGGAGGGCGGGGCCCCATTTCCAACGGCACTTTTTACTGCCATGAAAACATTATGAAAGGGCACTTTTCACTTCCCCAGATGTGACAGCCCGAAATCTGCCAGTCTGGGACGCTATGCTTTCTAGCTTGCAGATTCGGTGCGTTTCGCCAGTGGCTCACGAGCGCTGGGAGGTCGGTCTCCTTTCTCCCACCCCTCGAGCCTCCCCTCCGGAGCTCGGGTTCGGAGTGAGAGCAAATATCTCACCTCCAGCTTTTCCGTGGGACCCGCGCGCTTCCCGGATCAGCACACCCACTCCGCGCTGCCCCACTGCTGGTACGTCAGCGATTGTAGCGATGAGTCCATTAGCGGGAGCTCTGCCTGCCTGGTTAGCGCGGGCCAGCTCTTCGCGGTGGCTCATACGCACAATCAGACTCGGCTATGCGATTCAGTTCGCGAAACGGCCCCCCAAGTCGCGGGTGTGTATTCACCAGGGTCAGCCCCCTGTCCGCCCCTGTCTTGCGAGAGGAGATTGCTGTCCTCCTGGCGAAGGATGCAATCGAGCCGCTCCCTCCAGCCGAGATGGAGAGCGGGTTTTACAGCCCACACTTCATCGTGCCCAAAAAGAGCGGTGGGTCACAGCCAATCCTAGATCTGCGAGTTTTGAACCGCTGCCTGCACAAGCTGCCGTTCAGAATGCTCACGCAGAAGCGCATCCTCCGGTGCGTTCGTCCTCTGGGTTGGTCTGCAGCATTAGACCTGATGGACGCGTATTTCCATGTCTCCACTCTTCCTCGCCACCGTCAGTTTCTGTGGTTTGCGTTTGAAGGTCGAGCTTGGCAATACAAAGCCCTCCCCTTCGGGCTCTCTCTGTCTCCGCGGGTCCTCACCAAGCCCGCGGAGGGTGCCTCAGCGCCCCTTCGGCTCGCGGGCATCTGCATACTCGATTTCTTTACGACTGGCTGATTTTTGCCCTCTCTCGGAGCAATTGATTATGCACAGAGACAAAGTGCTCTGGCACTTCCACCTGTGGGGGTTTCAGGTCAACCAGAAAAGAGCAAACTCGCCGCCGTGCAGAGGATCTCTTCTCTCGGGCTGGAGTTGGACTCGGTCACCATGGCAGCGCGCCTCTCCTGAGAGCGCGCTCAGCTGATGCTGTACTGTCTGAGAGAGCTTGACAGTAAAATAGTGGTCCCACTGAAACTATTTCAGAGGCTCCTGGGGCATATGGCATCCGCAGCCGCTTCATGCCGCTCGGATTATTCTATATGAGACCACTTCAGCACTGGCTGATCACGATCGAGTCTCCAGACGCGCATGGCACGCGCGCCCACACCGAGTTTCTGTTACTGCGCTGTGTCGCCGCGCCCTCAGCCCTTGGAGCGACCCCTCGTTCCTACAGGCCTGGGTGTCTCTAGAACAGGCGTCCAGTCTTGTTGTCGTTTCAGCAGACGCTTCCAACACGGGCTGGGGGGCTGTGCGTTGCGGGCATGCGGCTGCGGACCTGTGGAAAGGTACCCAGTTGCATTGGCATATCGCCTGGAGCTGTTGGCAGTGTTCCTCGCTCTCCACCGTTTTTTTCCGGTGCTGGAGCGGCAACACGTGCTGGTCAGGACGGACAGTACGGCGGCGGTGGCGTATATCAGCCGTATAGGGGGTATGCGCTCTTGCCGCATGTCTCAGCTCGCCCGCCGTCTGCTCCTCTGGAGTCATCCGCGGCTGAAATCGCTGCACGCCATTCATATTCAGGCAAGCTCAACCGTGCAGCCGATGCGCTCTCACGGCAGCCTTGCGTCCTGGAGAATGGAGACCCCACCCAGAGTCTGTTCAGCTGATATGGGCGCGATTCGGGGAAGCCCAGATCGATCTGTTGCTTCCCCCGAGATCGCTCATTGCCAGTTGTTCTTTCCCTGACCGAGTGCTCTCGGCACGGATGCACTGGCTTACAGCTGGCCTCGGGGCATGCGCAAATACGCGTTTCCCCCAGTGAGCCTGCTCGCGCAGTTACTGTGCAAGGTCAGGGAGGACGAGGAACAGGTTGCTGGTTGCGCCCCTCTGGCTCAACCGGACCTGGATGTCAGAGCTCTCCCTCGCGATAGCCCTCCCCTGGCAGTCCCTTCGAGAGAGCACCTACTCTCTCAGAGACAGGGCACCACCTGGCACCCTCGCCGATCTTTGGAGATTTTTAGACGCGAGGAAGACTTAGGTAACCTCCGATTGCGGTGGCTAATACCGTCACTCGGGCTAGAGCCCCCTCCCCGAGCGCGCCTATGCCCTGACGTGGAGTCTATTCACTGAATGGTGTGTCTCTCGCTGAGAAGACCCCCGTAATTTGCCAGATCAGCGTTGTGCTTTCTTTACGCCGAGAGAAGTTGAAGAGCAGGCTGTCGCCCTCCACACTCAAGGTTACGTGGCTGCCATCTCCGCTCTCATAACGCGGTGGCTGGCAGCACCGTGGGAACGCATAACCTCATCATCCGGTTCCTCAGGGGCGTTAAGCGAATTAATCCACCCCGCCCCCTCTCATGCCATCTTAGGATCTTGCCCTCGCTACACAAGCCGCGTCAGATCCCTTCGATCCTCGACTCAGTATCTTTCTGTCCCTGAAGACAGCTCTGCTGGTCGCGTTGATATCGATTAGAGGGTCGGGGACCCGGAGGCATTTTTCGGTCAGTGACTCGTGCCTGTAATTGGGCTGGCTTCTCTCACGTCCTGAGACCCCGCCCGCGATATGTGCCCAAGGTTCCTACCACTCCGTTTTAATACGAGGTAGTGAGCTTGCAAGCGCTGCCCTCGGAGGAGGCAGACCCAGCCCTTCTTTATTGTCCAGTTCGCGTTTTGCGTATTATCCGGACCGCACTCAGAGTTTAGATCATCTGAGCAGCTCTTCGTCTGTTATAGCGGTCGGCAGCAGGGAGATGCCGTACCGAAATAAGTTCCCACTAGATTGTGGATGCCTTTCTTCACTATCAGAGCCGAGATGAGCCGCGTCCCCCGAGAGCGCGTGCGCACTCCACTCGGAGCTTCGCATCCTCTCGAGCGTGCGCACGCGGCGCCCCTCTAACAGACATCTGTAGAGCTGCGGGCTGGGTGACACCCAACACATTTGCAAGGTTTTACAATCTGCGAGTGGAGCCGGTTTCCTCAAGGGTATTAGGTAACCCTTGGTGATTGAGGAAACAAACGGAGATACGTGCGCCTTTTTATCTGTCAGTAAAGTTCCCCATCAGGTGAGCCCTGCAGATTCCTCCGTGGCCCCCAGCACTGACTCAGCGGAGGAGTCACTTGCTGGCCCACTACGTTGTAGGTCTGCCCGCTGGTCAGCCCGCGTTTTGGGTAAAGGTGCCTGCTATGCGTGATCCCAACTAGGCGATCCCATATGCTTATTCCGCCACGGTTAAGTCCCCCCCCCCCCGGGCGGACCCGTGTCTTCCCTGCCCGCTAACCACTTTTTTGCTATGCGTACTCCCCCTTTTTAGGGCTAGTCCATATGTAAATTCTGCCATCTATCCCCCCTTAGGTAACGGATGGCCTCCGCAGCGTCCTCCCTATCGGGATTGCACGCTTCCCAACGTACTGTCGTGTATTCCTAGAATTATCTAGACGCTAGCGACTCCCAAAAAAGATACCTATTCCGTAAAACTTCTTTTGAAGTAGGATAAGTTAGGGCCAAGGGCACGTTGGAGGACCATGCCTCTCGTGATCTGGGTGCGTCACGCTTGCCTGACCACTCTCTCATGGTGGGTGTTGGTAAGGTGCAGTCATTATGGCGCTTTCAATGGGCTCCCAATGCGTGGATTTTACAATTAAATCCACTTATAGTGCTGGAGTTCCCCCCGAAGGGGAATGTTCGAGGTTACTAAAGTAACCCTTTGTTCCCCGAGGAGGGGAACGGAAGCACTATACTCCGTCGCCATAATGACTGTCCCTTAGCTGTTAAAAGTCTCTTCAGCTTAAAAAGGATAGCGTCTGCTGGCGCCAGGTGAGCTTATATACTCAGTTGATTGCTTATGCCGCTCACCTGCGCAGGCTTGCGCTGCCAATTCATTCTTAATTGGCCCGTTCAATACTCTTTCAGACGAGTAGCTTCTGAACCGAACCTCCCAATGCGTGGATTTTACAATCAAATCCACTTATAGTGCTTCCGTTCCCCTCCTCGGGGAACGAAGGGTTACTTTAGTAACCTCGAACGTTCTTTAAGTCTTAAAGAAAACAGTTCAGCAGCACTGAGTAGGATAATCAGGAGATCTATTGGGCCCGCCTAAATTTATTAATTTATATTTTCTCACAGAAAAAGCAAATATTAAGTTTACTATCTGTTAATGACGCACATAAACGAACAAATCACAGGCAGTTTCAGTAGTATAAAGTTCGTGCAAAGTGCAACATACAAAATTGAAACACAAGTGTAAAGCACTTTGTTGCAGTTTGAGTAAAAAATATCTATATTTCGATACATATCCACACATAATCTTGCTTTCGCTTTGCTCTCTTTAAACGCGCACTCTTCTCATGACGTGTGCTGCTGCATGTCTGTCATCTGTATTAACAATATAGAGAAGTTAGTAACTGAACTCATTTCAATATCACTGACTCATTTAATTAAATAGGAAAGCCGTGTAACGTGCTGTCAATTGACCTGTTGTCTTTTTTTTCTTTAAATATCTCAAATTATCATATGTGATCTCCTCTGTTATTGGACTTTTTTACTGACAAGGGAAAAACGTCAAAAACACACACAAGGTCACTTAAACTTTCACTGTTCACTGTTGTACTTAGCAGCAGTGTACTGCAATATTGAAAATTCAGGATTCAATATTGAATAGAATAAATATTGATAGCGACACAGTGGCGCAGTGGGTAGCACGTTCGCCTCACAGTAAGAAGGTCGCAGGGTCGCTGGTTCAATCCTGCATGTTCTCCCTGCGTTCGCATGGGTTTCCTCCGGGTACTCCGGTTTCCCCCACAGTTCAAAGACATGCGGTACAGGTGAATAATGTAGACTTAATTGTCCTTAGTGTATGAGTGTGTGTGTATGTGTGGATGTTTCCCAGAGATGGGTTGCGGCTGGAAGGGCATCCGCTGCATAAAAAACTTGCTGGATAAGTTGGCGGTTCATTCCGCCGTGACGTCCCCAGATTAATAAAGGGACTAAGCCGACAAGAAAATGAATAAATGAATAAATAAATATTGATAATTCGAGATGTTTCAGGGAGCATGTTGCACACACAAAGAGCCCTATGATAAAGCACACTAAACGCCAAACGACTAAACGACTAAAACATGTTATATGCGAAACAAACTCTGAAAAAAATGTTTTTGATATACTATTAATGATAATGTTTAGCTATTTACCTCTGACAAGTAGGCTAATATGCAAAGATGTGCCATTCAAAAATTTGTTTATGTAAGTTATAAAAACAGTAATGTCCATATTGGCTCGGGTGCATTAAATAGTAATTAATAATATTTTTAATATTCTTAATATTTTTTTATTTTTTTATATCACAAAATACAGAAAATAGTATCGAATGTTGATATTTTTTAAGGTATCAAATCAAAATTGGAAATTCCAGCATAGTGTCAACACTGCAGTTATTGTAAAGATTATTTTGTGCATTAAAACCAATAGTGATTATATTGCATGTATATTTTACATTTAAAAAGGTTAAGCAATAAATCTCTTTAAAACAGCAATTATTTCCAGTATCTTATAGAAAGTATTTAGTTTTTATAATTCAGCTTTTGCCAATCATAAATTATTAAATGTTTTAATTTGATGGAATAAATCGTTTTTTATTGTTTGTCAACTCTGTCATGGATGATCTTAGTAATGTGTAGAAATAACAATAAATCATAAGAAAAATCCTAATAGGTAGTTACCAAATTGAAACTGAATTGACAGTAACAATTTACAGTTTTACAACTTTTTAGCCAAATATTCTACTTGCTATAACTTGCAAAGATCACATGATACTCATGAAATCAGGATTAAAATATTTTTAAATTGTCCATTGTGATTTTTGAAATATTTAGTTTTCCTTTTGTAATTGTGGTAATAGTATTGATAGTTTACAGTTTAAAAAATTTTTATTAAAATATTGGTGAATTTTATTTTCATTTTTTTAAGAAAAGCAAAATAAAATATTTTTAATTGCACAGTGATACATGATGAGAAAATACACTGATTAATTCAGACATCAATAAATCATGATTTTTGGTAATATGATCTTTAAAAATGATTTTGAAAAATTCAACACATTTTATAAAAAATCAAAAATGTAACAATGTAACAATTTTTTAAAAGCTGAAAAAAGAATGGCTTTGGTCACTAAATGTAACTGCAGCTATAGAAGCGCCTCCAAGTGGTGTTTACTGTGACTCAGTCGGAGAAGTTTTTGATGCAGTCAATCACATTGGCAGCCTATGTTTAGTCATGAGGCGTTAAACATCGATAAGAAAAAAAAGCGTTGAGGTGAACGAGCCTTAAATGAGGAGTTTCATCCTCCTCAACCCCTGGGTCTGAATGCAGACATAGTGGATAACAGTGCAGCAGGTATCTTGCAGGCATTAAAAGCTCCAAATTATCCAGTTTTACCACAGTTAAAGCTGACAGGAGCTAAAGTTGTCCTCACTGATGCTCAAAAAAAAATAAAAAATTTAAATGTAAAAAAAAGTATTCTTGGGTGTCCTGAATCTTTAAGAGAATTATGAATCACGAGAGTCAAATAAACAAAATAACATTTTTTTTTTTTTTTTGGTGATGCAATCCATGACGATTCAAATGACTGTGGGGAAATGTCAAAATGTTTTTTTTTTTTCTTCCTGGTTTTATTATTGAAACACACTGTGTGCAAAATTGCCGCTACAGATTGTTTACCTTTGCTGTGAGGAATCATTTCAGAACGCGGGATCGTGAAAGTGTTACGGGTGGATGACATCTAACTCCAGGGACGTTTTCTTTCATGTTTGGCATTATCATTCAGTTTGCCTTTATGACAGCTGAGATCTTACAGTTTTAAATGAGAGCCATGTTTGTGCAGTCTAACATGCTACAATCTTTCAGGGTTATAAAAAAAATCCATAGTGTGAGGCTTTTAGAGTGAAAGAACAGAAGCAGAACTTATAATAAAGTACTTATAGTAAAGTAAGTTTGTGACAGAACCAACTTAACAGCTGGTTGTGGTGTTAAGTTTACTTTTGCAGTACCTTAGCAGTACATCAGCTGTCATTTACATCAAACATTCACATCGAATGGGAATTGTGGTCCCCGCTTTTTTTTTTTTTTTTTGTACAGCTCATTTTGTTTCTCTTAATATGGCAATGTAAACATACCTAATTTAGCTCATTATTTGGCCTTATTTACCGTCTTGTTCTGTTTATTTAGAAGCATTTATTCTAAATCTATTGATAATCCAAAAAAAAATAAGTGGAGGATCCAGCGGAAAAGGCATCACTGGCAGTAGAAATGAGCACACCAACTGTAAAAGACGAGGAAGATGCTATAACTCATGGTAAGTTGAAAAATTCAAGGTTTTATTTATCATTAATTGTGTCTTTAGAGCTTTAGTAGATAATTTTTTAAATGCGAGGGCTTTTTATCTGTAATTCTCAAATTAGATAGGCATTTGAGAGTGTTGCTCACAATTTCATTCATTGGTACACAGTCAATTTGACAGCTGGTTTGGTGAATTCACTTAATGTTGCATACTTTTATACAGATGATCTTGCAAATTAATTTGCTTATATTGTGTTATATGTTTAACCAGTAAAAAATCTCATAAAAAACCTTTCTGAATTTATGTCCTTATTTTGTGACCTTCAAATGTGACCTCATTCAACTTGCATTTGTTATACAGTTAACTATATTCTATCTGTATCACACTGGTTTGATGGGTATTTTAGAATGGGATAAAAATATGATCACTTTATTTGTACCAGATTAGCAATAACTATTAGCTTAATATAGTCCATAGAATAGGCTGTCACCACATACTCACTCTCTGTTGAACAAGAAAATTAAATACTAAAAAGTATACTAAGAAGATAGACACTGATACTGATAGCCACTCACTTATGCCGAGTTCAGACTGCATGATTTTGGCCCTGATTTTGACTCGCTGACAGGTTTTGAGAAATCGCTGACAAATCGGTGCTCGTGCACATCACACAATGTGAACTATCAAAGACGCCATATGAGTGAATCGCCAATGAGTCTCAGATGCTTAGGCAGATTTATTTTATTTACTAAACCTATGTGAAGACACATTTAATTGGGTGAATGATGGGCCCTATGAATCTGCCATTATATGTCCTTAAAATTATATGTCCTTAAAAACAGTTGACAGGTTAAGGCAAAGGGGTCATAAAAGAGCACGAGAGAGGACTTGGGGATACAATGATAACCAACTGTGTCAGAAAAGCATGAAATGTATACAACATATGTTGAAAATGTCATGAATATTTGAAAAGACACATACTGTGTGTGAGAGAAGAGTCCAGTTTAGATATTTGAAACAGATACTAGTCATGATTTCCAAATGTGAACTGTATGTGGAAAAACAGTGATGATTATATTCGATCTGTACATTATATGGGCCAACAAAAAGAGGAGTCTTTACATAGCTGTCGTAAAGGAGTAGGAGCTGGGATAGGCCTGTTGAACAAGTAAACAGCTGTGAAAACACAAGGTGGGAGGAAGCAAGGATAAAGGGGATAGCAAATTTGAGGGACATAGGATTTGTCCTGGGGAGAGACTGAGATGGTTCTGCTCCAGGTTGTCTATGCTTTTTTGGAAAAAATTCCAATGAAGTATATTCTTCTGATATTCATAACCCCCAGTGTGAGTTTAATTCATTAAGAGAAAAGCTAAAAACCACAACAATGCCTGTGAGATATTTGGCATGCTAAATATCTGAAGCTGTCAGGGTGTAACAACGGGGAGATGACACTCACAACAGAAGGTAGGATCCAAATGCAGGTTTAACCGTCGTCAGGCAAACAAAGGTCAACAGGTACAAACAGATATATGCAGGCAGTCCCGAATCATAATCAGTACACAAGCGAGAGGTCAAAAAGGCAGGCGGCAGGCAGGGAGTACAAGAATACAAAGCTAAGTCGAAAGCACAGGAAAACAAGGCAGGATTGTAGATGACAGTTGTAATGTCATCTAAACAGCTAATTAGACTCGGCAAACTGAAAGGGTGAATGAGTGGCTTATGTAGTGAATGCAATCAGTCTCTGATAGTCCACAGGTGTTGCGAGTGTAATCAATCTAGATGAGTGAGCGTGGGTGTAGGCGAAGTGCATGTCTGAATATGTAGTCCAGGAAAAGGCGGAAGTGTAGTCCATGGTTTGTTGTGAGTGAGAACCAGTGATCTAGTGGAATACGATCGCTGGTAATCGTGACACAGGGATTCAAATCATGCCATGTGAATGTGTTCTGATTGAAAATAGCATCCACGATTACCTACAGCCAATGACAGAGCAGCATTCACTAGTATGTGTACCTGCAGGCCAGTGGGAGGATGGGAGAGAAGTTAAAAGAGTTAGAAGTTAAATTTTCAGTTTATTTGGACCCAAGAAATGGAGCAAAACTAGTGAAAATTTGACAGCAGCACGCGTGTTTGATGCCTCATCTGTGCAGTATCACAAGAAATCAAGAAATTGATAATTCCTTCAAATGCAGATGAGCAAACATGTCATTTTTCTTCTCCACTAAAGGCTTCTTTTTCATTATGTAGTTTTTAACAAAATATATGCTATGTGACCTTGTGTTGTTTCCATGTCAGTTCTCATGTGTTTGGTTGTGAAACGTAGTTTGGACAAAGTTGTCACCGATTTTTCCTATTGTAAAGTCCTGCAGTGTGAAACCCCCTGTCGCCAATCCACTTTGTAGTGTAAACAAAACAGCGATGACACGCTAACCCAGATGGTCATACAGTGTGAAAGCTTACATAGCCAGTGAAGGCTGGATAACACTGGACATCCATCATGGAAAACTGCAGGTGTGAGTAGGTCACTGGCGGGTGTTCAGGCTGCCCTACAGGATCAAGCGGAGACTCATCTGTCACTGTGTTCTTTTAGGAATCAGTGTCATCCTCTCTGCTCCTTCATGACCACCAGAGCATCAGCTCAGGATACGGCCCAGTCCAGGATTATGGATACCTTGGTATAATTTTTTCACAGGTCTCGGGTTGAGTATCGGGTTGAGTATTGAGTATCCCCAGTTGGAAATAGCTGTTCATAGTGTATTTAAACAAAATAAAAAAACGAAGTGCTAAAATGAAAATAGTAGTAACATAAACAAACATACAAACAAATATGTAAAGCATATGAGTATTTCCAACAAAATATCTGGTATATTAAGACAGAAGGAGTGTATCTTACAGGTGGTTGTCTGTGTGGAGCACACTTATGCATCATACTGTTATGTGATGCATTGTGTGTATGCTTTACTAAAAAGATAGGTCTTTAATCTAGTTTTGAACTGAGAGAGTGTGACTGAGCCTCATTTTCATCTGGGAAGGCTGTTCCAGAGTTTAGGAGCCATGAATGAGAAGGCTCGACCTCCTTTATTCGACTTTGTTATTCTAGATACTACCTGAAGTCCTGAGTTTTGAGATCTTAAAGAGTAGGTTGGATTGTAGGGAGACAGAAGGTTGGTTAGATAAGCAGGAGCCAGATTATTCAAACCTTTATAGATAAGAATCAATATTTTATAATCAATATGGAACTTAACAGTGTATGGAGGATATACTTGCAATGATATGATCATATTTTCTAGACCTGGTGAGAACTCTGGCAGCTGCATATGACACTAAGTGTAGTTTTTAAACTATTTTCGAGAGGAGCATGTGATATAATTGACTGCAGCTGGCCACCTATCTACACTCATTAGTTAGCCAATCAGATCTATCCTAACTCACTATAAGTAGCCTAGCTAGATATTACTCCCTTATCTTCATTTTCCGAAAAAGCTAACGACAGGTCCGCTCCAGCTCCTCCGAAAGTTACTCACGGACAAACCAGATCCTCCACATCTCCTACTATTCTTCAACTTCAATACCACACCACCATTACTACCATTGTCAGCAACTACGAAAATGACAAAAAACAATAACAACAGCGATGGCGGCGAAGATCACAACAGCATCAGTGCAGCTACAGACAAGAAAGAATGCTTCGCGCTCCCTGAAACACCAGCCCCGTCTCCACAACACCCAGCCCAGCCTGAGAGTCAGCTCAAGACCGAGGCTCCAATAAGAAGCCGTAGGCCTATCCACTCAAGCAGACTACAATGTTATCCCCAGCTCCGCTACGTACCTTCTCCAGCATCATCATGTGTCCCTCAAATCCAACAACGACTATCACTGAACTTAAACCCAATTAAACTTAAACCTGCATTAAACCCAAAAGACTTACGAATCCACGTCTTCACCACCCCCACAACCCCCCCACCCCCCAGGACATAACACGCTCTTGCCACGCCCCCATCCCCAACAGTCTATATACTGAAATCACTCCGCCTCCCTGGGGCATCAAGGAAAGCATTTTAAAAACAATATGGATTTGGACATACTGCAGCAATCATTAATTCTAAACATGAATAAAACTAATCTCCCGGTGTCACGGCTTATTCTTTATTTAGCCTTCCTTTATTATTATTATTAGTATTACCATTATTATTCTCTTCGTGATTTTTGTGTTGTGGTGGAGATTGTTTTATTAGTTGCGATTTCTTTTCTTTGAGGCTGGCTCCGCCTTGCACCTGCCGCTAATTTAACTTGTCGCCTTTATAAGCGGAAGCTAAGCGTGTGTCGGGGTGGCTCTTGATTTCCAGCGCGTCTGACTGATCCTCGCGATCTTGTCTCTCTTTGGAGAGTCTGATGAAGGTCCGAACTTCTGTGCGCGTCTTGTGCAGCCGCTGCTGAGGAGCCATGCTGGTGTTGTGCCGTTTCTTTGATCTATGTTTTCTATCAATATTTTCTTTATAATATATGTTTTTGTTTGTTTGTTTGTTTGTTAAAGCAATTGCTTTGACTTGGTTATTGTTTAATTAATGATTTATATTTCTGTTGCCACCTTAATTAATTAGGACACCTATATTCTGGTCTCTAAATAAATAGAGAATTGTATTTCTGGTTTCTGTGTCCTTTTATGTTGCTAACCCCTTCCCTAGACGAGCCTTAAAAAAACTGGGGTTCGTAACATAAATGGGAGCTCGTCCTGAATTAAGTAAAATTCATAAAATTAGTGTTTTTCAGTGACTAGCTTATGTGGTGAGTAAATCATTTACCGACTCCTGCCTGGGTGAGTTAGAGTAAGCCAACAGGCTGTGCTTTGCGCCAGTCTGGCAACGGCTGACTGTTTATTGTTTTGCTTTTTATATTTTAGTTTATCATTTTTGGAGGTATTCCGGGGGAGAGAACAAGCTCTTAATCGGTACCCTCTGAAGACTAGCTGAGTTTAGTTACTTTTCTGGTTAGGTAGGTGTTGGACTGGGCTGTGTGTTTGGTATTTTTTATTTTTTGCTCACAACATATGTTTTGAAGGATGGCAACTTTTGATTTAAATAATTTCATAGATCAACCTAGTGTTGAGGAATTGGAAGTGTGTCCTAAAACCGATTTATTTTTGATTTCTCAACATTTTGAAATTCCTGTTGTTAGAACACAGCGTAAAGCAGAGATAAAGGCGTGTATAAGTGATTTTCTGATTGACAAAGGTATCTTTCCTGTAACAGAGATAGTGGTTATCCAAGCTGCTGAATCATTAGTGGATGCAGAAGGTTCTTCACAAGTGCGAGTTGGTGATTTGACTACACCAGGGGATGTGGTTAATGAGGAGGTATGTCCACCTTTTTCCCTGCCTAAGTTTGAACCAGCTTCTCTTTCTGAGGCATCACCTGAATTTCGTTCAGATTGGCGTTTAAAACTTTGTTTAGCGCGATTACAACTTGAAACACAAGATCGAGCTCAAGCAAGACAAGATGATTCAAAATCAACTTGAAATGTATTGAATTGATGCGGATATGAAAGTGCGTAAGCGAGAGTTAGAATTGCAGGCTGCTCAGACTTTTATCTAAAACACCTGTGACATCTATTAATGTAAATGGTAGCGTAGACGTAGCTACTGCTCCAGCTGATGCCAGTATCGTTGCAAATTCTGTTCCATCTGATGCGAAACCCGATGCATTAGTTCCGTCAAGGTATTTTGATGTAGCAAAGAATATTGCACTAGTTCCATGTTTCCGTGAAAAAGAAGTTGAAGCATATTTTCAAGCTTTTAATTGAATTGCGGCTGCTTTGAAGTGGCCAAGCGAGGTATGGGCTTTGATGCTTCAATGCAAATTAACAGGTAAGGCGCAGGAGGTCTGTGCATCACTTTCTGTGGAGGATAGCATTCAGTATAAGGCTATGAAAGCTGCGATTTTGCGGGCATATGAGTTAGTTCCTGAGCATTATAGACAGCGTTTTCGCACTACGAAAAAATCTGCATCTCAAACTTATGTTGAGTTTTGGCGTGAGAAAGGAATACTGTTTGATCGCTGGGTAAAAGCATGTAAAGTTACATACTTAAACTCTTTGCGAGAGCTTATGTTAATAGAGGAGTTTAAAAATTGCGTTCCTGAACGTACTGCTTTATACTTAAATGAACAGAAGGTCAGCACTGTACAACAAGCAGCTGTATTAGCGGATGAATATGCGTTAATGCACAAAACTGTGTTTAAGCGTACAGGTGAGAATGTGTCATCCGGACACGAGAATGAGAAAATTCCTGAAAATAAAGTGTGGGCTTCTTCTAACTTAAAATCTTGAAAAGAATGCAGGTTTTGCCATAATTTGGTACACATAATGTCTGAATGCCGTACTTTACAACGAAAACAGGAGCGACAGGAATCAATGCAGCCTCGAGGTTCGGTTTTAGTCAAAACTCTGCCTTTTTCTTCCATTCCCGAACCAGATCCATGTTTCAAACCTTTTGTCTTCGACGGTTTTTTATCACTGAATGAGGGGGATGGTGGTAGGAAATCCGTACGAATTCTTCGTGATACTGGAGGATCTCAATCTTTCATTTTAGCAGACGCTTTAGATTTTTGCGACTCCACTGCATGTGAGACCAGCATGTAGGGAGTCAACGGATCGTTCCAGAACCGAACAAGCCACAGACCATGTTATCCTTAAAAGATTGGTTGGTGCCTACATGTCTGAGCTTTGATTTCATTTTCAAAGCAATCCACAGGCACCCAGCAAAAGGCAATCCACAGGATGACTAGCCAGTCAACATCACAGTTGTGTGTTAATTAACTTTACACCTTAAAACAATAAGAGGCTCTACAATCAAAAACCCACCAAACCGGTTTTTGAGAAGTACCTTTTGGTTCGCATGCCCTTTGGCGTCTGCAAGGAATACACATTCTCATGCAGACACAGAAGCGATCAGAAACGCTTCCAAAGTTTAATGGACATTTAAGTAAAACAGTTTATTTGAGTAATGTACGTTTGCTTTATGTTTCTGTAGGTTTTTGTGTGTACATGTTCCATGTGTTTAACAAAACTGTCATGGATAGTTATTGAGTAATAGCCCTCAGTGACAAATGAAATCTACAGAATGTTTGTGAAATACTTCATGTTTGGTATTGATTGAAAGCTAGGAATGTTTCAAATGCATTGGTTTATATGAAGAAACCATATTATGAAAGGTGTCCATGTTATGAGACTTTATTTTAACAACTATGCTATCAAAGCAGCACCGACACAATTTGCTAACCCGGCCTTCTAGAGGGCAGAATTGGGGTGTGACTCCACCCTGCACCTTCTCTGATTGGACAAGTATTGTGTAGACCCAGCCTCTACCAAAGCCTATAAAACTTTGAACAAAGGAATTTCATCGTCGTCTTTTGCCGGTCATCTTTGCCAGTCGTCACTGCCCGAACGTCGCTCTTCTCGTGCTGTGGCCGTTACATCGCCTCGCTGGAAGTCTCGTTACATCACGGAGCAGACCGCGACCTTCACTTGCTGCCGGCTCGACCCCCGATCTGCTTGTGCAACCACTTCAACAACAAGCCATCGGGTCAACACATCCAAACTCTGAAACTCATCATAACTACAGGAACCCAGGAAGGACTTCGAACGCCGCCTTGTCCAACATCCGTATCCCTAGCAACCGGCTAAGGAAACCCCTCTTCACCGACAAGGGAATTCCATCACGTCACTGAAGTTGCTACGCTGACCAATCAGCTTCGCCGGGATTTCCCTTTGGACCAGTCGAGGAAACCAAAATTACATCAGAACGCAAGTAGCACAAACAAGGTTTCTACCCATTGCTGAATCTGGTGTGAATTATGTTTAAGTAGTAAAGAATAGCAAAATTCTCTGCTTTTATGGTTTCTCTCAGGTTGCAATGCTAAGAACTTAGGAAAGGCTAGAAGTTAAATCCACTCAGCCAAAACTCTCCTCAAACTGCTTGTGCATGTGTGTATGTATATGCATTTGTTTGTTTTAGGTAGATTAGTACTTTGTGTTATAGAGTAGCAATAAACTTTTGTTTCGTTTTAAGATCCGTGTTGGTGTGTTGAGTGCTTTATGAGTTAATGCCTCAGCTTTAGATACTGCTACCTTGCTCATTATATAATTAGATACTGTTTTTTATATTGTTATTGTTGGCCACGTAATAATATAATACAGAATTGCTTTACACTAAACGTTCTATTTTGCTGGACAAATACTAAAGTTAAGTGTAAGCTTTCAATAATTCTATGTGAATCATGTTCGAATCTTTTTAAACATGATTTAACCCAAAGAGCTGATACTTACCAAGGCATTGAAATGGGGTATGTAACCGTTCCATTGCATCGTGTGTGGGTAACATCGGAGTTGGCGTCTGGATGTTTTGAAGTGGCAGTGCGTGCATTGTTAACAGTAAAGGGAATTGACTTTATTATGGGCAATGATATTGCTGGTGGTAAAGTTATGCCGATTGTGCAGGTGACTAATCTTCCTTCTTGTGAAAAGCAACTTGATTTATGCGCTGAAACTTTTCCCGATGTTTTTCCTAGTGTCGTTACTACTCTGGCACAATTAAAATGTGATCGTTTAGAAAATAATTGCCTTAACGACTCTATTTTTTCCCAGATTCTAGGAGATGATGTGCTTCCAGAATCTGTGGTTAAAGATCAAACGGCGACGTCGTCTGTTCGTTTTGATCTTGGTACGGATTTGCCTGTTTCCTGAGAAGCTTTGATTGATGCGCAGAAGGGTGATCCAACATTACAAAAATGTCGCACAAATGCTGAGGTTAGTTCGCCGTGCCGGCGAAACTGTCATTATGTTTGGAAAGACTCCGTGCTGATGCGAAAGTGGGTTAGTACTTTGAGTGAGCAAGAGAATGAGGATGATTGGGTATATCAAATTGTGGTTTTATCTAAATTTAGACAGTCTGTGTTGAGTTTGGCTCATGACCATCTTTGGTCCGGTCATCTCGGAATTAATAAGACCTACCATCGGGTGAAAATCGGACGTTGCCAAATACTGTAAGTCCTGTCACGTCTGTCAAGTGAGTGGAAAGCCGAATCAGTCTGTGCCACTTGCTCCTCTCTGTCCTATACCTGCTGTAGATGAGCCATTTGAACAAGTTTTGGTGGACTGTGTCGGTCCTCTTCCTCGTGCAAAATCTGGTTGCCAATATCTAGTAACCGTTATGTGCGCCGCTACTCGATTCCCAGAAGCAATTCCTTTAAGGAATATAACTGCTAAATCTGTCACAAAAGCGTTAACAAAATTCTTCACAACTTTTGGATTGCCAAAAATTGTTCAAACAGACCAGGGTTCAAACTTTCTTTCTCGCGTGTTTAAAAACTCACTAAAAGCATTAGGAGTTTCTCATGTTGTTTCAAGTGCGTATCACCCAGAGTCGCAAGGAGCTTTAGAGTGTTGGCATAAAACATTAAAATCTGCTCTCCGTATATTCTGCGTTGAAACTGGAAACGAATGGGACGAAGCCATTCCTTTTGTTTTATTTGCAATGCGTGAAGCACGACAAGATTCCCTAGGATTTAGCCCATCTGAGTTGGTGTTCGGTTTCGAAATTCGAGGGCCAATGAAGATGCTAAAGGAGGAATTCCTTGGTACCAGTCCTTGTAAGACTAACGTGATCGACTTTGTTTCTCGTATGCGGGAGCGCTTACGAAAAGCTTGTGATCTTGCTAGGGAAGCTCTTTCACTCTCTCAACAGAAAATGAAGCGTTTCTATGACCAAAAATAGTGTTGCATAATTTTTTGCCAGGTGAGAAAGTGTTGATTTTAATTCCTACCCCTGGGTCTGCTCTAACTGCGCGGTTTTCTGGTCCGTACCTTGTGAAAAGTAAGGTTGGCGAAATGGGCTATATAATCCATACTCCTGATCGGAGGAGAAAGACTCGTTTTTGCCATGTCAACTAGGGTTGTAACGGTATGAATTTTTCACGGTATGATAATCATCTAAAACAATACCACGGTTTGACGGTTTCGCGGTATACGGTATGTTACAAATGTTACAAAATAATAGAACAGTGAAGCAAATTTGACTTTTTCCAAATAATATATTTTTAGTTACTATAAACAACACCACTTACAATGAACAAATAAAAATAAGAAAATAATAAACAATGTGTCAAAGTCCAAATAAAGTCCAAATAAACATGGTGCAAATCCTCAGTAAAAAATAGATATAAATATTTACTATACTATAAATAGTTACATAACGAAACTAGATTCAATATGGAACATCCTTAGGTTTTATGTGCCAGCATGGATATGGTTGTCTATCGATATGGATTTGGATGTGGTTGTCTGCAATGCAGACAAACAGCTGCATCTTCATTTGCGTCTTTTGAAAACAGCAAGAGCAGCAGTTCGTCTTTGCTGTGTCACTGTTTTGTCATGTTTCTGTGCTGCTGTGCATGCAAAAGTACTTAGTATGAGAATTATTTCATGCAAAACTTTTTTTTTGCAATTTATTTAGCCGCGCATAAATGTATGCCTATCTCTCATTCCGTGTTGTTCAAAAAGCTTGGTCCACAAACAAAAGCAAAACCTATGCTTATTGGTTGTGATATAGCGAGTTTGAACCAATCTGGGCATGGAGGAGGGACAATGCATCAATGTATCATGTCTGATTTGTCCGGAGACACAGTGACGAGCGTTTCTTTGTCAAATCAGCGTTGTCAAATGTTGATGACGTAACCGCACTGATTCCGGAGCCTCTGAAAGTCCGCGAATGTTATGTGATACAGCACATGGAAAGCTGAGATTCTCTTCTTTATGCCAATCTTTGAATTGTATGAATCGGATCAGCGGATCAAAAGTTATTAAACATTTAAGAGCAATACTTATTTTTAGCCGCGGGCGGCTGTCTCGGTCTTTATAGGTTAAAACCGTTGATATGCAATTGTTCATGGTATGATAATCGTGCACGTTCAAATCGTGGTAAACCGTCATACCGGTATATTGTTACAACCCTAATGTCAACATGATTAAGTCATATTTCGATCGTGCTGATACTGAGACTTAGTGTTTCTGCAGGTTAGTGTAAACCAGCGACTGACATAAAGGAGGGTGTGTCTTTGCTGACTCGCACGTTACCTGAGGATGTGGATGATGGCTTTAGTATGCCGATTGAAGTGTTAAACGGTGGATTAATGAAAAACTCAGAATTGTTACTAACTTTGCCTTCTCAGCTTACTTATCTGTCCCATGATCAGGTGCAGGATATACAAAAGCTTTTGCAGAGTTTTCCAGATTTGTTCAGTGATGTGCCCCGTGGTACCGCAGTCCTGACGCATGACATTGATGTCGGAGATGCATTACCGATTAAGCAACATGCTTATCGCTGTCCAATAAATAAGAGAGAGGTAATGAAAGCCGAAGTTGATTATCTTTTGCGAAATGGTTTTGCTGTTACAAGTAGTAGTTCGTGGAGCTCTCCATGCATATTAGTGTCGAAAGCTGATGGATCTTTCCGTTTTTGTACGGATTTTTGAAAAATTAATGCTGTTACTGTGCCTGATGCGTTCCCACTTCCCCGTAATGATGACTGCATCGAAAATCTTGGTGCTGCGAAATACATCACGAAATTAGATCTCTTAAAAGGTTATTGGCAGATATCACTATCGGAGCGCGCATCTAATATCTCTGCGTTTGTGACTCCGGACGCATTTCTACAGTATACGCGGATGGCATTCGGTTTGCGAAACGCACCGGCAACTTTTCAGCGTTTAATGTTGATCGTGTTGGGTGATGTTCCAAACTGTAACATCTACTTGGATGATGTAGTAATTCACTCTCTGACTTGGTCTGAAAATCTTTCATCTCTTTCTGACGTTTTTCACCGTTTATCTGCTGCCTCCCTCACCTTGAATCTCAAAAAGTGTGAAATAACTAAAGCTTCTGTTACCTATTTAGGTAAGCAAGTGGGAAATGGGTTTGTGAAGTCCGTAGATGTAAAAATCTCTGCGATCTTAAAGTATCCTGTACCTGCTACGAGACGAGAGTTGCATCGATTTCTGGGTATGGTGGGATTTTACCGCTGCTTTTGTAAAAACTTTTCAAGCGTGGTAGCTCCGTTAACACGATTGTGCAGTCTGAAAGTTGAGTTTTGTTGGACTGATGACTGCCAACAGGCATTTTTGTCTGCAAAATCCCTTCTTTGCAGTGCTCCTGTTCTCTCCGCTCCTGACGTGTCTCGTGCGTTCCAGCTGGAGGTGGATGCTAGTGCCGTGGGAGCAGGAGCTGTTCTTCCCCAGGAGGGTGCTGACGGATTGGTGCATCCTGTATCCTATTTTTCTGCTAAGTTTAATCAACACCAGTTAAACTGTTCCACCATAGAAAAAGAAACCCTGGCACTACTCTTAGCGTTGAGACATTTTGATGTCTATGTTTCAGGTAGTTTATATCCAGTTATTGTCCATACAGACCATAATCCTCTTGTTTTTCTGAGCAGAATGTATAACCATAATCAGCGCTTGATGCGTTGGGCATTTATGGTACAGCCATACAATCTTGAAATTCGTCATAAAAGAGGAACTGAAAATGTGGTGGCGGATTCACTGTCCCGATTGTATGCTTAATCACCTTGTTGAAACCTTGTTTATTTTTCCTTGTTTTTCCAATGGGAAAACAAGGATGGGAGAAGTAAAAACTGTTTCTTTCTTCAGGGGGGAGGTGTCACGGTTTATTCTTTATTTAGCCTTCCTTTATTATTATTAGTATTATCATTATTATTCTCTTCGTGATTTTTGTGTTGTGGTGGAGATTGTTTTATTAATTGCAATTTCTTTTCTTTGAGGCTGGCTCCGCCTTGCACCTGCCGCTAATTCAACCTGTCGCCTTTATAAGCGGAAGCTGAGCGTATGTCGGGGTGGCTTTTGATTTCCAGCGCGTCTGACTGATCCTCGCAATCTTGTCTCTCTTTGGAGAGTATGACCCGTACTTGCTGAGAATCTCTCCGTATCTTGCCCTGATGAAGGTCCGAACTTCTGTGCGCGTCTTGTGCAGCCGCTGCTGAGGAGCCATGCTGGTGTTGTGCCGTTTCCCCAATCCAGTGCAAACTCCAGTCCTCCTCTTCCAGCGATCCTTACCACCTACGGGCTACGTACACCGCCCCTCTACCTTGCGTATCCCTGCTTTTCCCCTCTCATTTTACACACTTGCAGCTACTGCGGCGACGCATACGCCGTCAGCCAAGTGCTAAGTCTAGTGAAAACAGTCAATACGGCAACTTTTGTCAATACGTTTAAGCTTTTACTGAATTAAAAAAGTTGCAAATCAAAATTACACCCGCCTTCCTATATACCCCAATTTCTGGCATTAATCGGAGGTCACAATTATATTTCGTAGTCCGTTTAACATTCGGATGCAGAAGTAGCACACGCATTTATGCCTTATAAAATGATCCGCTGGATTCTTGCCAATAACTATGGCATTTGCATTTAATTCATCTACTAGAAGTTTCCCGTTTCTCTCTCCCTAATATCCTCCAGCTAAATTTAGTGACCGGTTTTCTAATATTTGCATTCCCATCACGGAAGAACCTCTGACTTAAGCACTTCTATAGAATTCTTAAGCATCAATTTGGAGTGGCAGAATTCCAAGCATCCATAAGGCTACTTGAATAAATCGACAAATTAGTTCCCTTTTATATTCTGGAAGAAACAAGATCACGCTAAGCACAAACTGCTCTCCATCTCAGAACATCAAACATACATGTGCATTATCCCGCAGGGATGCCTTTTCATCACTCACCTCCATCTTACAGCATCAATCTCCGGAGTAGAGGAGAAATTATCTATATCCGATCTTGGCCGTAACAAACTAAGCATGAAGGTGCGCGACGGTGCGGTGACGCGGCGCGCACATGACAAGAGATTCACCAGACACACGCATTCATACGTTATCTAAAAATAAACTAATTAAATGTACAAATAGCGCTCCGCGGCGCTGCAGAATACGAAGTGTTCTGAATTGTGGCTGGGCACTGAGGACAGCCGCAATGACTTCCATAGTATATATTTTCCTTCCTATGGAAGTCAATGGTTACAAGTTTTCAGCTTTCTTCAAAAAATGTTGTTGGTTGTCACGGTTGCAGGTTTGTGCGCTCTCCCGGAATGTCTGTGTGATCATGTGGGTTTGTTTTGCTTTTGTGGCCCACGTGTATTGTTTTGGTCACGTGGCCTTACGTCACTCCGCTGGATTGATTTTTCGCCAGCTGATATACATCATCGTGACTATATAAGTGCTACGTGTTTAATGTTCATTGTCAGTTCGTTACGTGTACTCATGTGTGTCTCTCTGTCTGTGCTCAGGACCGTGAGGAGTATCTGCTAGAGCCTGATTTCCTGTTTTGATTCCTGTCCTGTTCCCATAGCCTTAGCACCACACTCTTTTGTTGCACCTGTTTCTTGAGTTTGACTGTGTCTAATAAATTCCTTTGTTCACTCGCTATTGGATCCTACCGAACATTCATTTGAACGTGACAGTTGGTAATAATTAATAATATTCATCCATGTCAGAAACTGATCATGTTAATGATTCTCAGAAAGTTACCAACAATGATTTAACAGGGTAGGAAATACCCTGTATTTAATATATCAATGTGCAACACTTTATTTTTATATATCTATGCAAACATTTACATTTTTAAATGATTACTTCTATATTAGATAAAGCTTACTAGTAAGTGGCGCTATGGTGAGCCATGTTGGTGACCCCTGGTTTAACAGAAGAAAGAAATTCATAAAGGTTTGTAACCATCAGGCGGCGCTTAAAGCATGCGACCTGCTTTATGCTTTCCTTCCTTAAGCCCTGGAATAGAAGCCCATTCATTTATTAGCTATCCAATTTCATCCTCAGTATATCCTTTTTACACAGATGCCACCGCCTCCGTAGGGGATAACTGTTGTACATGTTCCTAGTTGCATAAGGAAATCGCTGACTCTCTTTTTGCTTTATTTCCAGAAACTGGTACCAGAAGCAGAGCCGCAGCTGACCCCATCACTCCTTTTAAGATGATAATCCCATAACCACAGCATACACAATTTGCATCAACATTCATATATACATTTTAAGTTACCACAGAACACCTCATCAGTTTCTCACTGCTCAACACATCCACACATTCCATTCCCCACACAACACTTCATTTCTGTTTTCCCTGCTTACAATCAGTCTATACGTCACATACTTGCATTCTTACAAACACATTCAAGACAACTCCAAGAGTTTTTTAAATGGAATTAAATTCTTCCACAAGCTCATGTACGACTCCATTTCTGATTCTATTGCTAATTCACAAACCAGCCTTATTAAGGGCATTCAGAATTACCACCCAAACAATTTCCTTCCTCATCAAGCAAAGTAAAAAGATCAATCCAGAAAAGACATTACATCTTCATATTCAATATTCCCTCCTCCACAAGCCCATTCCAAATACTCCTAGCTTCATACACTTTAGGAAAACACTAAGCACAAGTCCGCCAGCCCCCCTTTTCATAGACGACACACACCACCCAGTAACATGTTTTTGGTTCCAAAACACCTTAAAGTCATAAGACCATTGAGGCTTCCCACCAGATTCATACTCCAGTCACTCATTCAGAATTGGAGCTGCCACCACAGCAGCACACAAAGGGTTATCGCAACAACACATACAAACACTAGGAAGGTGGTCTTCCAACGCCTTCAAATCTTATATCCGACTCAGCCACAGCCATCTCAGTGAAGCTCAGAGGACCCTCACCAGCAGAAGCAGTAATCCCAGCGGCCAAGGGCACGGGCCTAGTCCAGGGAGAGAATACTACCCAACCATACCAGCTTCCCGAGGGCAGAGGAACTACCCAGTCTCTCAAGGGCGCGGGCACGAAAAAGCCATCTAACTTCCTTTCTTCCTTCAAGCTGATTTGCACTCAGCCTTCTCCCCCTTTTCACTCACCTAACTCCTAACTCCAGCAGGAGTTCTTTCCCTGCCCCACCCCCCCACCACCCCCGGCCGCTGCCACAGAAGTTTTCACTGCCCCCCAACTTTTCTAACTTCTGTAGGACCCCCCCCCCCCACCCCCCCATGGCTCTCGCCCCCACAGGGGCGTTACCCCAAGCTTCGATTCCCACAGGAATCATCTCACTGCCCCGGCTTTAGCTTTATATATTATATGTCATTCCATGATGACATATAGTATAGCACTATTTGTTTATCTCTCTGTTTGATTTTATTTATATAAATTTATATCTATATGCACCCACGCATATAAATATTCATTTATATATAGTGCTGTCACCCTCACGCTCTGTTCCCGCAGAAACACACCCAGAGCACCTATGCCGCTCGTCACCCTCCAGTAGGAGTCTTAACCTCCCCCCCCCATCTCTCCCGACTCCTACTGGAGCCAGCTAAATAGCTCACCCAACCCCTAGCTGTGACACGAGTCACGTCACCGACCCTCCCCGGCCTTAGCTTATAATTATGTTAATTTTTGTTTAATTTCTCACACTTATCTTTTATTTTTCTAAATTTATATATATATATATATATATATATATATATATATATATATATATATTGCTGTCACCCTCAAGCTCTAACTCCCGCGGAGTTGATCCCGAGCTACGGACCCCCTGCCATTCACCCTCCAGCTGGGGCTTTACCGACCCTTCCTTTTCCCGACTCCAGCAGGAGACGGCACATACAGCTCTCTCTCCTGCAGGAGTGCCAAGAGCTTCGACTCTCGCAAGAGTCAGTAAAAACGCTCCTCCAAGGCCCTAGATTACCCCATTATATATTTATAAATCTATATGTTTCATATAAATATATAATTATTTATAGTGCTGTCACCTCCCAGCTCTATCTCCTCAAGGAGTGTTCCTCGAGCAAATTACTCCTTTGGAGTAATTTCTCAACTATCTCCGAGCTCAGGGTTCTCTCCCGGGACAGCAAACCTGCTTACAGTTGTCAAGCAATATCTAAGTGTGAACTCTTGAAGTGAAGTTTTTAAACTAATTTTGAGAGGAGCACGTGATATAATTG